>NC_056727.1:1000134845-1000434845 GCF_019279795.1 Protopterus annectens | reverse complement strand
CTCAGCAAGTAAATGTAAGCCATTCGCTATTCTCTTCAAATTCCTTTGTTCAAAGAACAGCAAGATCTGTACTGACTAGATTCCTATCTATCCATTTTGCTTGCTTAGTTAAAAAAAATACTTGTAGGCCAAAGATAAACTAAAATTCCTAAGCAAGTATTTAGTGATTCATTTCATTCAGCCAAAACTAATAAAGTGACATGTTATTTTAGAGAGCAAATTTTGTCAAAACAACACTTGATTGACAGATGTTGACGTTTAAACTTTATTTAACAGCTTAATTCCAAGCACTTTACAAAGATTTAGAAGGATATAAGCTTCCCAACAGCTCATTGTAAGTAAAACAAAGATGACGTAATTGACAAAAACACTATCTGCATTAAAAATTAAATTAAAGATAGAATTAAAGACTAGCATCTATGCTTCAAATTCAGTGCCAGATGTCATTCTTGGATTCAGATATATTTTTCCAAAACTATTATAATTTAAGGACCTTCAAAAATAGAGCTCAGTCTTTCAAGTCTGTAATAGTTAAGAGAATCCTTACGTAAAGCCAGAAACTGATAACTGACAGAAAATTAACCAGACGATTCTAAATTAATATATGGAATTGCTAGGAGCCTCTTCACAGCAGACCAAAGCTGTCAAACTTGGCATGGGATACCAACAACTCTTTTAGGTAAGAGAAGAACCTGGTCATGTAGGGCTTTCTTTGTAAGGATCATCATATTAAATATTGACTGAACCACTACTGATAACTAGATGATGTCTCTCAGTACAGGGTTTGATCATATGGAGACGTACTCATAAGAGCATCGACTATGGAGTGTTGCACCTTCTATAGGTAAGGAAGGCCAGTATCTAAAGGCCTTAGGTATGCATCTCTGCAGTAATCAAGCCATGATGATGCTATTGTGTGAATTACTATTTCCAGGTCTGGACATGGTGTCATCTACTTAATTATAGAAATGCTCTTAAAATGAAAACATAAACATTTATTAACAACTGACACCTTGTCCCTTAATATCACTACTCCAAGGTTACATAGCCCACAATAAAATTGCAGCTTACTGCCTCCATAAAATAATAGTAAGAGACAAAGAGGGAGCCCAAGCTTGATGGATAGTTGCACTCAGCACCTTTGTCTTTGATGGACTTAAGTTTAATTTAAGTCTGATTTAACTAGTTCAGAATAGAATACAGACTGTCTTCTAATGGGAGACAAGACTGCTATAGAAACAAGAGCAAACGAAAAGTTTAACATTGATAGCGCACTCCACTTAGAACATATAGTAAAAGAAGCATATACAGCATGGATGAAAGAAGAACCAGAATTTAATCTGCATTTCTTTCGTACTGCATTTTTCATAAAATTCACCCCAGTGTTACTGTTATACTTTCCAGTGTCAATGGCAATAGTTTGCCCACTTTTGTCATCCTTAATGTATCTTATGTTATTGCTTCTCAATTATTCAGTGCCTTCTTCTTCCTACCATTCAGATTGAATCTCATATTTTCACGGGGCATGCTCAATAAATGCCCACGTTCTTGTTTGTAAAGTTTTTTCTAAAGCAGCTGCAATGGGGGGGTGAGTCAGAGATTTGGAATACTGCTACTTCTTAGACAGGAGATGCCCTGTGAAGGTGGGTATTGGCGATTATGGTCAGAGGACTGACTGCATTGTAAGCTGTATGAATGTATGAATTTATCAAAGACATCATCATTACTGAAGCTGTTCGACAAACATTTAAAATTCAGCTTTCTTTTATATATCTTGAAGTAAATGATAGTGCCTATCAGCTCTACCTGTCATTTGGACACAAACAAGAAACCTCTTTCTAAGTTTCATATCACCATCTGAAAAGGTAAGAAAACTTAAACTGATTACCTTAAACATTTCCTCTCATCTGCAGCATCAGCAGAAAATATATTAAAATTCAAGGCTGTCCTCTCCAGCTGTTATTGCTTTTTGTTTTCCAAGTTTTTGGCACCCTCTGCTGGGAGCTGTAGTAGGTACACATCCATTCTTTACAACCTTTTTGTAAGTAGAATGTCACACTCTGGCATACATGATATTTGGTCTTGCTGTGACTGTTTATATTTATTTGTTTATTTATTTATATTGGTTTGTCAGGGAGGTGCACTGTTCAGTACTGACCAATTGTAGGCTTAGCCCAACTAAAATACAAAACATTTCACAAACAAAACTACATAACTTTTAAGCATTAATAGTGTAGTTCAGACTAGTTACATAGAAAAATGCATATGTACAGTCTACTGAACAAGCAGAGTGCAGTGTGTAATCAAGCAGAGTGCAATGTACAATATATATATATATATATATATATATATATATATATATATATATATATATATTAATTTCTAAAGTGGGTCAATGTTCAGTACGTTGTAAAAGAACAGAAGAGACTTGGAAAGGAGACAGTGACAGTATGTTAGGTGGTATGTTCTCTAGCGAAGCAGGAGCATTTGGCTTGGATGAAGTGCTTTTGGAGTTGCACTCTGAATTTGGAGCAAGCGCTGATTTCTTTTAGGTCAATGGGGAGAGCTTGCCAAGAGAAAGTATCTGCAGTGCTATGGAGTTTGGTTCGTGGAGTATGGACCTGTTTGTAGGCTGTTGGTAGAATCTTTCAGCTAAAGGATTATCTATACAATGTGGCATTATAGGCAGACTCTGAGCAAAAACTTCAGCAAAAGATGTGGAAAAGAAATGCAAAACCAATCACATTTGGGATAAAACTGAGTACAGATAAGGCAGCTATAACGGCAGCAAATGAGGGAAATCAGCAGAAACTGAGACATGAGATAGAAGGGAAAATAGTGGAACAGCTTAACAGCTTCAAGGATCTGGAAGGGGTGGCTGAAGAGAAGGCAATGCACAGAGTGCCAGATGTAGCGTGTGACAGAAGAATGCCAAAGAAGCTGAAATGGTTGGTGTATGAAAACATTGGTGTGACCAGTACTATTACATGGTATAGAAACCTGGAAGAAGCTAGAGATAATGCAAAAAAGTTTCTGAGATGGGTGGTAGGATGCACACTGTAAGACAGATGAAAAATGAGGACATAAGAGCAGAAACCAGCGTAGCTCTAGTTGCAGAAAAGGTCAAAGAGAACATATTATGGTGGTTCAGGCACATGTGCAGAAAAGCAGGAGACAATCTGCTGAAGAAGATTTGAGACAAACAGGAAGAATGTAAAAGGAAATGAGGGCATCATGCAAAGATGTGGTTGGACTGAGTGAGAGAAGACATACGACAATGAGTGTCAAAGAAGGCAGGAGAGTGGCATTGATTAGAGAGAGCTGGCGGCAGTTGTCACAATACCCCTACTCCATGTGGAAAATGGGGAAAAAGGGGGTTGATGATGATTAGATATTCCAGTCCTGAAAGTGGAACTGTCAGCTCTAAAAATCATCATGGCCAAGATGTCCTCTTGGTGATTGGCTATCTCAGTCCATCATGCTTTCTTACTGGAATCTGGAAATGGATAGGTGGCCCAATTTTCATATGCTTGAATATTCTGTCAGTGGATGTGAGCATGTTTTGATTCCTAGATGTGAAACCACACAGAGCTAAATGAAGGAGGGGCACTGACCAAAACTCTGATCTGTGATATATAACAATAAGCATCCTGTTTTTTTTTGCTTATTTTTACTAGTTATTGCTTATTCTAGATAGTTATCGCACTCTTTATTGTCTGCTGCATACATTTTACTGTATTTTGCAACTATAAACTAATCTGCACGGTTGTACTAAAATTGTCTGCCTCACAGGGCCTGATAAATAAGGTTTTTACTGTCACAGTTTGTAAATTTTTTCTATCTAGTTTCAATATGTGTGAGGTATTAACTGGAAATTTTCTCCATTTGTTAAACATCTGTTTGTTTGTTCTGATTTCCGGCCAAGTAGTGTATCATATAATTGATTTGTTTGCAGTTAAAAGCATTTTCTTGAGTGTTTTTGCTCCTTTATCTGTTTAAAACTTTCATATATTGGCTCACTGCTGTTTTTCTGCTGTGATAAACACTTCTGTAGTGTTTTCTGCCTAAAATAGTGTAGGTAGCAGCTGTAGCATTGTCCATATTCAGGATTGCGTTTCTGGGCCTAGTTGTTTGTTTGCAGAGGCTGTTCTGAGCACATTTTCCAGGCTATCTTAGTTTAGCAAAAGCCATTTTCCACTTCAGTGAGAGTGTAGTGTTTATGGTCATTGGCTGGTAGGGTTGCCTGGTCTATGGCTTGGAGTAAGCATCTCATTGGTTCTTTCAAGCTTTTTTTTTTAAGTTGTTTCAGGTTTCAACCTTATGTTACTTAAGAAGTTACCTCGTGAGTGTTTCTGCCATTTCACACAGAGCTAAACGGAGGAGGGGCACTGACCAAAATTCTGACCTGTGATATATAACAATAAGTATTCTGTTTTGTTTTTGATTATTTTTACTAGTAAGTGCTTATTCTAGATATTTATAGCACTTTTATTGTCTGCTGCATATTTTTTACTGTATTTTATATCTATAAACTAATCTGCATGGTTGCACTAAAATTGTCTGCCTCACAGGGCCTGATAAATAAGGTTTTTATTGTCACCCCATTTGTAAATCCTTTCTAGCTAGTTTCACTGTATGTAAGGTATTAACTGGAAATTTTCTCCATTTGTTAAATATCTGTTTGTTTGTTCTTATTTCCTGCCAAGGAAAGCACCATATAACTGATTTAGATTTCCACCCTCCCTCCCTATTGGTATCTTGTTCTTATACTTGGTGGATATGAAGTTGCCTGTCCCTACTGTAAATTTGATCTGGGACACTCCTCCCAGTCTATTGTCATTACCTCATTCTACCTAATACAGAGAAAACATTTGAGAAGGCCAACTACTTAGTTTCTTAACCTTGAATTATCTCTGTTCCTCCTTTCTCCCCTTCCACTTTACTAAAAAAAATCTACCATTGCTAGAATTTCCTTGTGTTCTGACTGAGTGTGCTTCTCAAACAATCTGGAAATATAGAGCTGATAAGTATATTTTTGGCACTTTTTAACTGCTTAGAGTTGAATAAAACAATAATTGAATTAAGTTCAGAATACCATTTGAATAACTTGCATTTATTTAAACTGTATTTGCTTTAATATTGTTACAACTCAAATGTTCTAGCTTGCACTGCATTTGAATTGTTTAATGCTGTTTTAGATGCTTTTCTGTAAAAAAAGGTTTTAAGCTTGTTTTCTGCCTTTCCTGTAACTAGTGTAATCCAGGTATATATTGCTGTATCCAGGACTGTTTGTAAGCTTCTGAGCCCCCCTCCCCCAAGCCTTTTAGTGCTGGAGGGAAGCCTTCTAGCTTATCAGTGGGAGTGGTAAGCACTAGGTAGCCTATCTACCACAAGAGTAGTGGTTTCTGGCTCAGAAAATGTAGCATATTGGCCGTTTGGGCAGTTTTTCCATTTCTTTCAACTTTCTGGTTTAAAAGCCCACAGTTGTGCTTGTTTCCCACCTTTCCTGTAACTAGTCTGGTCCAGATAGAGATTTGCTATATTCAGGACTGTTTGTAAGCTTCTGAGCGGTGCCAAAAAGTCTGCTCTTCAATTTTTCCCTTAGATCTGCTAGTTCTCTCTTCTCCTGCACTTTTACTAGCTCATTAGTCTAGCATTTTATCAGACTTCTTTTAGCAATTATTGTAGCACACAAAAGTGCTACCAGCACTAAACATTCAACAAGGAAACAGCTCTAGTACTTATTATTAATGCCCACCCCTCCAGGCATGTCTAAAGGTCAGTTCCCTGTGCTTTCTCCTGTTAACCTGATGAACTTGAGCATCCTGAGGCAATGTAGCAACTGCTTCATGTACACTGACAACCCTCTCCTCTTACCTTTCAACACTCAGACTTGTAAGAGATGCACTTATATATTCAAATTGGAAGCCATACACTCTCCAGCCAAGATCGAAATAGCTGGTTAAGAGGAGAAGGTCATCACTTGCACCACACCACATGGAACACATAGCCCTCCAGAACACAAACCAGCACTACCATCACATAAAAACACAGACCACACACCCACCTTTACGGAGGGTCTCAATAAAAATCTACCCAAACAGCAAAGGCCTCCAAGGCAGAAACGCACTCGACCATCACAGCACAACACTAATCATGAGACACATAACTCTCTTAAACAGTGTGCCACTCAACCAACCCCCCTAAGGCAAAACAGCATGCCCAACACACTAGTCATAGGTGACTCAGTTGTGAGGTACACTGATGTCCCACTCACTAGGTTGAATAAGGAGAAAGTAACAGTCAGCTGTCTGTCAGGTGCCAGGATCCACCACATAATGCACACACTCAGGTCTCTCAACAACAGGTACAAATATGTCTCTGTCATTGTACATGTGGGTGTAAATGACCTGAGACATACCTCCCTGGACTACATGAAAAGAGACATGGAAGAGCTCTTGGATTATATAGCCCAGGCAGGTACGACCCTAGCCCTGAGGAGCATCCTACCATCATCCAGAATGATACCATAGTACAAGCAGAAAATGATTGATTTCAACAATTGGCTAAGTTTCTGGTGTCATTCCAAGGGGATCCAGTATCTGTCTGCCTGGGATGACATGATTGACAGACTGCAAAGCTTTGCCAGAGATAGCCTGCATCTGTTACCCCTGAGCTTCTGGATACTGGGCAAGGCTCTTGCCACCTCTATAGTGCCTTTTTTAGGCTGTGTTCCAAAGACCAAATTACCACCATAACATCTACAAACTTATGCAATCTGAGGGTCATGCTGTTCAGTGCTAGACGTCTACATCTCAAAATGCACTCGCCCGAAGCACTCCTTAAAATGAAGAACATCGACATTTGTGCTGTAACAGAGACCTGGTTCAAAGCAGCAGAAAGCAACACTGCACTACCAGGCTATAACTCATCCCACACCTTTCGGCCTTAGAACTTGGACCAAAGCTCCAAAGGCGGTGGTGTTTCCATATTCATAAAGGATGCACACACCTCCAGACTGGTAGCCCAACATAAAGCATCAGAGATACTTCAGGTGCAGCTAACATTGGGTAAGACAGCGATTCAGGTCGTAGCCTGCTATAGGTCCCCAACCATGTCCAAAGGCTCACACTCCATGTTTCTAAACACCCTGGAGAATATTAGGGTTCAACCTAACACTCTCATATTGGGTGACTTCAACTATCCCTCAATTAACTGAGAAAACCACAAATGTAGCAATACATTTAACCAACGTTTCCTGGAATTCATTAATTTCAATGCCCTGGACCCGCTCGTTCTTACCCCCACTAGAGGTAGCAACATCCTTGACCTGGTCATTACTAACATGGGTGACTTTTGCTCTACACCAATAGTCAACTTCTCCCTGGTTAGATCTGACCACAAACTAATCACCTTGGAAATCCACAACCCCCCCCCCCCCACAGCAAAGGTAACCACCATGAAAAACTTCTCCAAAGCTAACTTTGGGCTCCTAAAAACAGAGGTGGCTAACTTCACGGCACCCATGCAAATGGAGAATAGTTGCATGACCACTGAATCATACACCAATGCACTATATGAACACGTACACAAATGCATGGATCTCGCCATACCCAATAGAACCAAGACGCTCTCCTTCAAAAAAAGGAAGCTAATCTGGTGGTTCCCTGCCATAAAGAAACTCTACAACAGAAGGAAGAAACTGATGTGGAATAAGGTCCCAAGACTGGAAAAATGCCTTTATCCGTCTCAACAAAAAGTTGAGATCCCTCATCAAATCCTCTAAATCTAGCTATGAAAACAGAATTGCAGCAGATAGTAAAGACAGCCACAAGGCCTTCTATAGTTAAGTAAAGAATCTCCATGGCAATACCCAGATTTGCTTTGAGCTACTGCGCAATGGTGCCTCCTATACTGAGCCTATATACTGGCGGACAGATTCATTGCCAACTTTATCCCTCCCCCCAAAGTACCAATCACAATACCAGTAGATTGACAGGCACCCAATACTGCTGCTGCACAGGTTAAAACAGAACTGTCCAAGGCCAAGAAAACAGCTTCTATGGGACCTGACAATATCCCTGGCTGTGTTCTACATGAACTACAGAGTGAATTGGCACCACACCTGTGTGCCCTGTTCAGTCACAGCCTCATCTCAGGCTTTGTCCCTACTGAATGGCGCACTGCTACAGTCATCCCTCTCCACAAAGGAAGATCGACTACAGATCCTGGGAACTATCGCCCCATTAACCTGACAAGTCTGATATGTAAGGCTATGGAGCGAATCATCATGGACCTAATAAACAAGGATATAGGGAATCTCCAAACTCTGGATCCCACACAGTTTGGTTTTGTGAAGAGTAGATCATGCCTGATCAACCTGGTCGACTTCTTTGAGTCAGTCACCAAAGCTGTGGATGAAGGCAAGGTGGTTCATACAGCCTACCTTGATCTGGCCAAGGCCTTTGATACCATTTTCCAGTCAGGAATCATAGGAAAAACTCACTAAGCTAGGCATCAACCCCTTTATCACTAGATGGGTTGCAAACTGGCTCACAGATAGAACCCACAGTGTGAAAGTAGCTGACACCAAGTCAAACTGCTGACCAGTCACGAGTGTAGTCCCACAGGGTTCGGTCCTGGTTCCTCTCCTGTTTGATATCTGCTTCTCTAAAGTCCAGGCCAACACAAAGGGACTCTGGCTGACAAAGTTTACAGATGATTGCAAGTGGGGAGCTATTATTAACTCCCCAAGTGATGTTGACATCCTGCAGAAAGGCCTCACTGAGACTAACGACTGGTGTCAGAACCATGGCCTTAAGCTCAATGCCACAAAAATGTGTTGTCATTCCCTTTGGGAAAAACTCGGTTCCCATGAATTACCACATCAATCATAGTCCACTGAACACAGAAGGCATTTTAAGAGATCTGGGAAAACAGGTTGACAGCAACCTCTCTTTTGACCACTACACTGCCACCGTGGTCAGAAAGTCTTTCTATGTGGCACACCTCATTACTAAGGGTTTTGCATTAAGGAAGAAAGAGGTCATTGTCTCCCTCTACTCTTCACTCATTAGGCCAATCATCGAGTACAAGGACCCATTTGGCATGTACCTCACTAGACACCTTCAACAACTGGAGAGGCTGCAAAAGTACCTCATAAAGATGATCCTAGGCCTTAAACAGTTGTCCTACAGTTGACAGACTCAAAAAGCTCCAACTATTCTCTGTCTCATATCGCCTACTTAGAGGCGATCTCTGCTTGACTTACAAAGCCATGTCTGACCCAGTTCTGTTAGAAATTCTACATCTAAAGAAATCCCAATCCCTCTGCACCACATGCTCTAGAGACCTCAACCTCATTACCACAATCAACAGAACATGTTGGAGGGACAGGTTCATAACCCAGACACTGCCCATGCTATGGAATAGACTTCCCATGCATGTCAAACAGAGCACCTCACTGGCCCTCTTCAAGAGAAATCTTGATGAGTGGATGGGAAATAAAAAATTCAGCACGATGCCTGGATACTCCTATGGGCTAGGCTTGTAAAGGCTCCAGGATCATTAGCCTAGTACACACCTATGAACATATGAACCTATTAATGAGTATATCATTAAGCTCCATAATTTCGGATTTTGTCTTGCACATTGTTCTTCACAGTGCACAGTGCACATCAAGTCACAGCCTTCCTTATCAAAGGCAGAACACAGTTTCTATATAAAGTAAACTGTTAGGGTGCAAATTAAACAAATAAATAAATAAAAAGACATCAGCAGTGTGCCATTGTCATGGGTAATTTACTCCTCTTCAGAGAGGAAGGGCAGAGTCTGTAAAATAATAGTATATGCAAGCGGAGTATAAAGTTAGTGTCCAAGATTAGACAGCAACCATGTAGAGTTGACTGTGATGATAACAGAGAACAAGGGTAGATACTATTTGTTTTGCTTGGGGCCTGGTGTTTGATATTGAGCTATATTACTACACTGAATGTACCTGTGTCCTTAGAAGTATTTACAGGGAGTTAATAAAATAGGAAATTAATGTTGATATTCATGATGTCTGTTGTTTGAGGAATATAAGAAATAATATGTTCAAATAATACACTTTTGACAAGCATGCATCCTAAGCAGTAGTTAATACTTCAGTGCTTTATGAACTGCAGATATCAGTGCGCCTAATTTCATCAGGACTTTACTTCATTGTACTGGAAGACGGTGGTTAAAGAGATTTCTCACTGCTTTTGAGATTTCTATGGGCAGTTTAATCTGTTGCAGTGAAGACCTTAGTAGTCTGAATGGCTGGTGCCACACCTGCAGGTAACAGACATCTAGGCAGCACTACCTGTCGATGAGGTTGAAGGCGACGATCAGTTGTACATAAGTTAGATACAGAGACTCATCTAGTCTAATGACTTTATTGTACCACTTCGGTATGTGAAGGGTGGAACACCACATGAAGATATACACCTCTGTTGTGGGCCATTTCAAGTTTGTTACCAGTGTGTTTTGTTATGCTGGTATTGCTTCATGTAGTAGTGTGTTTATAAATATTACTTGTGCCAAAAGCTTTTCTGGTTTAGGGATGCCATTTGTTATTCTGGAAAGAGCTCCCACTTTTTTTTTGACCATAACATCTACACATTCATAGAAGCTTAGCTTGTGATCAGTGTTTGGTCTGCTTTATTTCCAGTTTGATACTTCTACTCTGTTGACAGATGCTTCCAGAACAAATAACTGTTGAATACTGTGATTACACTGTGTGGTTTATTTAACAGGAGAGTGCGACTTTTTATTTGTTTTTTTCTAAAACTGTGCTAATGCTACCCAGGCAGTGTTTCAGTGAGTTAAATCCTGAGAGCTGGGCCATCTTAAGGGAATTTATATTAGTGACACGTGTGGAGTAAGTTAAAATCATCTGAATATTAATTTAATATAAATCACTTCACTGTTAGTCAATGATGCGAATAACTGTGATCCTTCAATGGATACCTATGGTACACCAGTTGCAAAAAGATCGGGAGCTCAGCATCTTTGCTGCCATACAGCAGATTCAGAATGGGCTCATCACTACCCAAATAATTGTCATCTTATGAAGATCTGGTACCCATAGCAGGATACAGAATTCAGAACGAATCATTATTAGCTGTCCACATGATGATATCACCATCTCGTTTAATCTTTTACTGATGTTAGCCCTTCTGTTCCTAAGGTGTCCTTCCAGTTCTTACGTAGAGTCTAGGTGCATTCTCTTACCTCTTTAATCAATCAGATGTAAGTAATCCTGCATGTGTTTTCTGGTTAATGCTAGTGTGTCTAGCCTTGATGTCATGTAATGATACACTGTATTCCAGTATCTGAACAGTATATATTTTATACCTTTTTCCTTAAATGTATGCCGATGTACTCTGTTGTAGTTTGACATGCTTTACTAAGATTGTGAAAAATTAAGTATGTTTTCCAATGCATCTGACTCCACCCTCATTTCTGCAATAGGTTATAGTTTGTCTTATGAATGCAGATGCATGTGCCCTGGTTAGGGAACAGTTTATCTTATGAATGCAGATACATGTGCTTGTTAGGGAACAGTTTGTCTTATGAATGCAGATACATGTGCCCTGGTTGGGGAACAGTTTATCTTATGAATGCAGATACATGTGCCTTGGTTAGGGAACAGTTTGTCTTATGAATGCAGATACATGTGCCCTGGTTAGGGAACAGTTTGTCTTATGAATGCAGATACATGTGTCCTGGTTAGGGAACAGTTTGTCTTATGAATGCAGATACACGTGCCTTGGTTAGGGAACAGTTTGTCTTATGAATGCAGATACATGTGCCCTGGTTAGGGAACAGTTTGTCTTATGAATGCAGATACACGTGCCCTGGTTAATTAGTCTTATCCAGGACAGCCCGAAATGTGACATCACAGCCTGTACTGTAAACACCCCTGCAGTACTGAACAGAATAGATGCACTGTGCAGCAGGATGCCATTAATGAGCATTCATATGCACTGTTATCTGCCTCCATTAACATATCATATGGAGCAGTTTCAATGTCAACCACCTTCCCATTTAAATGAAATCCACTCTGATGACACCTCTTGTTGTTTTGTGCCCCCTCCAAGGCTTCCTATTCAAAAAATTAAAACAAGACTCCTTACTTTCTGTTAGCCACCTCTACATTAATTACTTATCCAGTTAGTAAGATAAAATATGAAACCAAATTCAAGATATCACTTTCATGTATTTAGTAGCCAACAACACTACATCCATGTAATTGCACACTCTATATATATATATATATATATATATATATATATATATATATATATATATATGTGTGTGTGTGTGTGTGTGTGTGTGTGTGTGTGTGTATATAGATCCCTGTCACATTACTGAAAGAACACAAGACTGAAATTTAAAAGAATGGGACAAAAACATTGAAAGTTTAAAAGGACGAATGTTAACAAAACCGAAATACATAACATCGAAACACCAGCTGTGAATGTTATTCAGCCCTTTCTTTTGTGACACCAGGAAACACTTGAATGGAGATTGCATTACAGTGAGGATTGGGGAATTTACCCTATTTGCCACTGTAGTGTGATCTCGGAGTTTATATATAGGTTGCATGGGGTGGGGGTGTGTGGGAGCTTGCCCCTCTGCAGAAACTTAAAAAATAGGTTGTATTGTTGGTTAACAGAACAGTACCTTTAATATTTTTTTTGAGCAGTTGTAAGACGTAATGTGTTTTGTGTCTGCCGTAGTATTAGCCATAAATCAGAGGTTAGTTTATAGGGATATATGTGAATTTCTGTTGAGTGGCTTTACATGTACAGCAGTATTGGAATGAACATGCTTGTTTCTTCTACATTTTGGCTTTGTTAATGTTTGTCCTTTTCAGCTTTTGTTGTTTTCATCCCGGTCTTTTAAATTTTGATCTTGTGTTCTTTCGATAATGTGATAGGGAATCCATATATATCTATATATATTTATATCTATAATCTTTATATATGCATACCAAAGCCAACAACCATGCTGGGCATTCACTCTTCTCTAACTACATTCCTAAAATTTGGAATAAGCTACCAACCTTAATCACATCAAACATCTCTGTCAGACACCTGGCTATGTTTCTGCAACCCTCTTGGTTAGACTTTACTTAGTCTCACTGAAAATCATTGTCATAAAATTAAAATTAAACAAAATATCACTTTATTAGCATCAACTATATCTACAGGGTAATGGCCTTCTGTATTGCTAAATAGAAATTTGTTCAGGATGATGTATAATAAACTATCTCAGGATGATACGAAGAAAAAATATACCAACGACAACCAAGTGTTTTTGCTAAAGATCCAAAGAAAAATAATGCAAAAAGTAACTAAGAAAAGACAAGGCTCCAGCTTCTTTTCAAAGGCAGACTGCTTTAATGACACACAAACACAAGCGCTTTCACCATAGGCTTCTTCAGGTGTATGATTACCTTAGTTAACACACCTTTTATATATCAAATGGCATTACATTTAATTAGTTCTTAAAAACATATTACACTATATTAGTGGTTCACAAACTAATATAAATACATCTATGTATGTGTTCACGTAAAAACATCAAATATATATGTTGAACTACATTAGAATAAACACTAAAATTACTAACAAGTATATAAAAACCTATAAAAATATATGTAAAAACATGTATTTATATTAGTTTGTCTTTGCTTAGTTACTTTTTGCGTAGTATCTCAGGATGATGTATCATCTCAATGTTTTTCTTAAGAACTGTATTCATTATGTAGTCTCATATTCTGCTATCAAACTAGATACTCCTATAGACTCGTTAACTACTGTCTAGTATGTAATTATCACTGTTGCTTCAGCCATACGCATTTCTGAATCTTGTTTTTTTTCTCTGATATACTCTTTACTTTCTTTTATGCTTATGTATATTTAACTTGTAGTTGTATTTTGAATTTAAATTTTGAATGTATTGTTTTACTGGAGCCTTTCTCCCCAGGTCTGTGCTGAAAAAGGACCTGTGTCCAGTTGGACTTTTCCCAGTTAACAAATGTTAAATTGTGTCTTTCGGCTTTTCCTGGTTAGGGGTCGCCACAGTGGAACTCCGGTCCGCTAATGATTGGCAGTAGATTTTTACATGCTGGCTTACCGGGCCTAACGCACAACCTTCAACGAAGGAATGCCCATTCACGCATGTCGCCACACAGAAGAAGCTCTAACTGAGAATCGAACGGGCAACGTCTAACTGTGAGGCGACAACGCTACCGCAGCACCACCACCGCAGTCTAGTTAACAAATGTAAAATAAAAATAAATAAATAAATCTATCTATCTGCAGTATCTATATCTATCTATCTATCTATATATATATATATATATATATATATATATATATATATACACACACACACACACACATATATATATATATATATGTGTGTGTGTGTATATATATATATATATATATATATATATATATATATATGTGTGTGTGTGTATATATATATATATATATATATATATATATATATATATATATATATATATATATATATATACACACACACACACACACACACACACACACACACACACACACACACACATATATATATATGTATACAGGCAATCCCAGGAACTGCTGTACTTTCTAAGCCCTTTCTAAGCCCAGATCAGTCCTCCCATCTCTCTCTCCAGTATCCTGTCCATTGATCAACCTGGAACAGGTAAAACCTCCTTTACATCACTTGGGCATGTAATAACGGTTCAGTATAATCATGTATGAAAGCATACACTTGCTCATTTTAGATTTTCTATATGTCACTCTTTGTGGTTATGTGAGGAAGGCTGAGACACTTTCTGGGCCATTTTGATTAATGGGAACAGATCTGGGTTGCCCTAGAATAGAGTTTTTTATGTTCAAATGACAATACTTATAAGTATGGGCATGGCTTCCAGGTCCAAAGAACTTATAGTGCTACTTTATCCAGCCCTTATCAGGCCCACCATTGAGTATAATGGCCCCTTTGGCATGCATCTGACCAGACATCTACAACCAATGGAATGCCCACAAAGGTTCTTTACCAGGAGATGTAGGGTATTAACACATTGTCCTCTACAGGACCTTAAAGATCTATCTCTATACTCTGTCTTCAGGTTACTGACAGGCAATCCATGCCTGGTATATAAAGAATTCTTGGATCCAGCTCTAATGGACCTTTTGCACATCTGCAAAATGAGCAGCTAGAGAACCACTAGATCCAAGGATTTATATTTTGCTTGTGACATAAGTAAGATATATTGGTGAGACAGATATATGCCTCAGAATATCCCCATAGATATATATGTCTCAGAATATTCCCATGTTCTGTTAAAGGCTCCCCATCCTTGTGAAGCAAAGTTCATCCCTAAACATATTTAACTGTAATGTTGGCCAATGGATGGGAAATTGGAAATTCATCCAGGTCTGGCCTCCATGTCCCTGATAGACAGAGGCAGACAGTAATGCCCAAACTAACATAGCCCACCAACATAACTTCTAGAAACTTCCTAATTAGCATACCCCTCCTAATAAATGCCAATGATACATAGGGACGCAATTGGGTTGGATTGCATGGCTAGGCTTATAAAGGCCCTGCTGGGCATTAGCCTAATATATACCTATGTATCTATAAAGCTGTGAACAATGTATAATCAGACTTTGTTAGTCTTTGGTGAGTGTGTGAATCAGTGGGGGGATCAAAGATGTAAACACTTTCACTGTAATTTCCTGTGCTGCACTTTTAATTTGGGTCCTCTGATATCCACAGGCTTAGTCATTTACCCATAAGCCTGTCACCCTTTTACAAAGATGGGGTGTCAGACATGCCACTTTTTCTTTTCTTAAGGAGAAGCATGCAGTGGTGCCACTCAGGGCACATAAAACCATAAAAATACGCTCCCTATTACACGTGTGCCCAACTTAATTATACTGTTTTATGACCCTGTGGCTTCTATGTAGACTCTACCAAGGGCTCCCTGCAGTGTCGAGGACTGAAATCACTTCCCTGGGAAGTAGAGGAAGCTCATCCTAACTTTCCTTGGCTAGTCTTGACAGATGTTTAAGCCTAATCCAGAACACAGGCCAGCTGTAACATAGGTTCTCTGATTTACTTTACAATGCTGAGAGGCTCTTGCTTTAACTAATATTTTGGTTGAGCACATGACCCCTGTATATAATCTTGCTTAAGTAATTCATTGAATAATGACATTAGAAGAGAGTCAGATGGAGTACAAAACGTGTCTGATGTGCCTGCTATGACTTCATACTTACTTGCTAAGTTTATTCATAGAGCATATTTTATCCAGTATGGCACCATACTGGCACTGTACTGTTTCCCAGTATAGTACTATACTGGCACTGTACTGGCACTGTACTGTTCTCCAGTATGGCACCGTACTGTTTCCCAGTATGGCATCACACTGGCACTCTACTGTTTCCCAGTATGGCACTGTACTGGCCCTGTACTGTTTCCCAGTATGGCATCACACTGGGACTGTACTGTTTCCCAGTATGGCACTGTACTGTTTCCCAGTATGACATTGTACTGGCACTGTACTGTTTCCAGTATGGCATCATACTGGCACTGTACTGTTTCCAGTATGGCATCGTACTGGCACTGTACTGTTTCCAGTATGGCATCATACTGGCACTGTATTGTTTTCCAGTGTGGCACACTACTGGCATGTACTGTTTTCCAGTGTGGCACTGTACTGGCATGTACTGTTTCCCAGTATGGCACCGTACTGGCATTGTACAGTTTCCGAGTATGGCACTGTACTGGCACTGTACTGTTCCTTAGTATGGCACCATACTGGCACTGTACTGTTTCCTGGTATGGCACTACACTGACACTATACCATTCTCCAAATCGGCACCGTACTGTTACTGTTCTGTACCCCAGTATGGTATCAGTGTTGATGCTGACCACTTATGTACGTCAGTCTGTGAATGTATGCAAGACTCTAGTTCTCATCTGCATAGCTGTATCCTGAATTGTGACATCTGCATTTGGTGGGCATATGATGTCTCACAGGTAATATACTATAAATAAGATGGCTTCATACACATGACAGACTTTAGGTTTCTACTGGGCAGAGCTGTATATACCGGTGAAGATAATTTCTAAATCTAATCCCAAGTTCTTGCCTTCATTTTCCAACCCCCTGAAACTGTCAGTTTTGTTACAGCTTTTCCTGATGCTTGTTGGAAGACACTGCCTTTCTTATAGACCATTGGTAGTACCACTATTGAAGGCAATAACATCATTGTTGTTTAAAATTGTTGCAGTATTAGATTTTCTATTAGTTTATTTTCTTTGAATGGTATATGTCTGCTGAAAACTGCTTTCTTCTTTAAGTGGCCATACTACGTTGCTTTTGCTTTTGTTTGTATTAAGTGGAAAATGCCATTTGAGGAAACTTCTAAGTTTAGTGGCTGTTTAAAGCAACTGACTCATTATAAATCCTGTATATAAATGTGTGGCTCCCACAAAGAATCCTTGTTAATAGATCTGTTAAAAATATATTATACGTTAACAAATGTGATATTGTTTTTTTTTTAAGGCAAACGAGGTGAGAAAGGTGATAGAGGAGAAGCTGGCCGTGGACACCCAGGAATGCCAGGAATTCCAGGCTTCCCTGGTAAGTAACTTTAATTATTTAACATATTATTTCCATTTTAAAAGATGGATATGTATATCCTGCAACTTCACTATTCAGGTAGTATTCAGTAGTTGTACATTCACTGGAGTACTACAGAACTAACATCCTTTACTGTTAAGCAACCCAGATTAATCTAAAGTAAGCTGAAGATATCAATAGTCCTGTTGTATTCAGGTAAAGTGTGTGTGTCTTTTGGCTTATCCCAGTTAGGGGTCGCCACAGCGGAACTCTGGTCCGCTAATGTTTGGTAGTGGATTTTTATGTGCCGAGTTACCAGCCCTGATGCACAACCTTCAACGAAGGCATGCCCATTCACGCATGCCTCCACACAGAAGACGCTCTAGCTGAGAATCGAACGGAACAACGTCTTGCTGTGAGGCGACAACACTACCGCAGCACCACTACCGCGTGCATTCTCTTATATTTGGGGTTAACCTGTTCCATAATCTGAGGAGCAACTGAGTGCAAAAAACAATCTACATACAAGTAATGGCTCTGTTTATTTTGAATAATTTCATGAAACTTATTCTCATGTAGCCAGAAGACATAACTTGCATTTAGAGCAGTGAATACAGTACATGACTAACCAAGGCAAGCATTTATAGGCTAATATCAGCTTTCCTCCAAGTTAGCAATGTTTATTTGTTTACAAATCGAGTTCTGTTTTATTAGTAATGCCCTTTCACAAAACTTTACAAAGATTTTTTAGCTTAATGACAACAAATAAATTCTTGTTGAAATTAGTTGGTAGGTATGGGTTAAGCCTTTATTATTAGGTATTGTTTTTATGAAAAAAAAATACTGAACTCTTAAAAATTAAGTTTTCTAAATGCATACAGCCTGACCTCCATATTCAGTCTGAGATTTCAAAACAGATGTAGAGATTGGCATTAACTATATTGTGGACCTAGATGTACGCAGCCTAAAAATCAAAGATAAATAAATTATGCTGCCTTAGTATGTGATTCACATTTTATAGCCAACATTTCTTTGTACAAATAGATGTAAATAATTTATTCTGTCAGTATGTGAAGGTATCGATTGCACAGAATTAACAACTCTCTAGCAGCACAGCGGTACCGTAGCAAGCAATGCTTCTTCATGCTGCAAAATTTTCAGTTTGGTTCTTGGCTTCATGTCCTTTGTGCAGAGTTCACACGTACTTGAGTGGAGTTTTGTTGAGTGCTTCAGTTTTTTACCTCACCCCAAAGATGTACTGTGAGGGAACAGGTGATCCTCTACATTTGTCTGTGTGTGTGTGTGTGTGTGTGTGTGTGTGTGTGTGTGTGTGTGTGTGTGTGTGTGTGTGTGTGAGTCAGTGTGCTTTGTAACAAGTATATGTGTGTGTGTGTGTGTGTATGTGTGTGTTTGTGTGTGTGTGTGTGTGCGCTTTGTAATGAGTATGTGTGTGTTTGTGTGTGTGTCAGTGTGCTTTGTAATGTGTGTGTGTGTTTGTGTGTGTGTCAGTGTGCTTTGTAATGAGTGTGTGTGTGTGTGTGTGTGTGTGTGTGTGCAGTGTGTCAGTGTGCTTTGTGTGTGTGTGTGTGTGAGTGTGCTCTCTAATGAGTTTGTAATGAGTGTGTGTGTGTGTGTGCCTGTGTGTGTGTGTGTGTGTGTGTGTGTGTGTGTGTGTGTGTGCTTTGTAACAAGTCTGAGTCCTGTTCAGGATAAGTGTCTCTGTTTTGCTCCCATGGAATGCTATGATAAGCTGTGGCTCTCCTTTAGTGTTACACTGGATGAAGTAGCTAATTGGAGACAATGAATGAAAGAGTAAATGAGTTAATGTATTAAACTCTGATTCTTTAACATAAGCTTTTAATGGATTTAAATATCTTGTTTTTATTTCTGGAACTCTAAACTTCCAACTCACTTGGATTATTACATAACAAAGAAAAGCCATGTTGCATTTTCATAATAGCTTTTGATTTACATTCATTAATGAAATTACGTGCAAAAACAGATAGATCTCTCTTAAGTGTTGCCCAGAAAAATTAAGCGGAAACAAATACTTTTTCAGGCCCTATGGGATATCACTAACTACATCAGTTCAGCTGGGATAATCACCCTCAGAGGTCATACTATTCACAAAAAGAAGGAATCCTGTGTACAACTTCAAAACACATACTGTTTGTCAATGCACTTAACAATTACATGATTATAAATTATAAAACATTATGGTAGAATAGTATCTGCATGGGATATAGTATGGAGTGCATTACTATATTCATATAAACTCATACTTTCACTAATTGTTTCATAGTAGTCAGATTAGTAGAACATGACTGTGTATGTTTTGTTTATTTGTTAACTAATTTACTTAGAATTTATTAAAAATGCTCTTTCACAAAACCTTAAAAATGGTTATTGGTCTGGCTTAACGGTCTTTTATTTTTATTAACTTGCTATTCCCATTGGGCATAAGTGTCCCCCTGCAATGGCATCTTGGGAAGCAGTATCTGGTTAAGTGACTTGCTGAGAGTCACATAACTATGCACATGGAAACTGAAGAAATCAATCCCCAGATTTTAGCATGAAACTTGTTAGCAGCTCATAGTCTTAGACCGCTTAGCTAACTACCAGACATTAAGAAGTTAAGACAATATGTTATCAATCATTTTGTTTTCACAGACGGCTAAGCTTTGAACTGCACTTGTTGAGAGATACAACCTGCACTCATACCATCTTAGCATAATAGTTTGAACAATGTTTTATAAAAAAATTGCTTCTTTATTGCCTGAAGATGATGTGGCAAAGGTAGGAAGGCAGGAGCAACAGTGGTTAAACAGACTTAACACTTTATATAAGAAAATTAAAAAAAGAGAAAACTTAACATTGATTCCATTCTAAAAGAATGAGGTAATTTAGCAATAACCCATGACTGGGTGCAGGTATCACAGGATTAACCCACGGTGGATGTGGTTGGATCACGAGGGCGAAGCGCATCCCTTTTTTTTCTTGCTTATATGGCAATACGGCCACTGACCTGGGCAGGAATTAACTGGAAGGAACTGTCATCCAGGCAGCTATGATGCAATTTTACCCTTACTGTCTGTAGATCATCAGCAGGGTCCCACTGCATAATGTCCACCAAATAGCTTGCCTGTTCTATGCTTCTGTCCCTCTAAGTACCAGTCCAGTTGATTTCACTTCTGACCCACTTGCTGCAGCTTTAAAGTCCATCACATGGCTTTCCTCCCACATGGGATTGCCGTCACCATACAGGAGCCCAGGGCTACTTCATTAATGCGGATGGCAGGGCACATTATCCCTGTGCCATAAGCCCACTCTTTTGGTAGTGATGTAAACACTTTCATTACCTTTTGGCCTGGTATGCGTAGCATGCATGTGCATAGTCCCATCCCACTGTCCAAAGGCTGCCATTATCGGCTTGGCAAGCAAGCTCATGTCCCTGGTATTTCTGCAGTCAATATCACTTTGTGGGGTACAACTGCATCATTGATTAGAACTGTCAGTCTGTCTTCCCAGGACTGATGATAGTCCGTAACTACTGCTAACACTCATTCCCCCTTCTTGGCTTTTCCATCACTTGTGTCATTACACAAAGGCAATTACATTCTAACTGTGGATGTTTGCATGCTAAAACAGACTTTATTTTGGCAGGTTTATATATATATTTTTATTAGTTATTGTTTGATGAGGATTTAGCTATGCAGGATATTGAGCAAGTTAAAGCTGGTTTCACTAAACTTTCTACTGGTTTTCATTCCTTAATGATCTCAAGTAGTGGTAAATAGCATGTCTTCAGTAATGTCTGGCAATTTACATATAGTTTTATGCACATGAAACTTAAGAAATCTTATGAGGTGAAGCTGCACGCCAAGAAAGTTCTGCTGTTGCATAAGTTCAGTGGTGTTACCTATGGAAGAGGATAGAAAGCTGTCAGTTTTGTTGGGCCCTATGTATTCTGAATCCTAAGAAGCATGCATTTTGCTACTGTTTTGCTTGCGACTCTTTTGAGTATGGACTAATATGTTTGGCTAGATGAGAAGATGACTTAGTCACTGGCATATAAAATGAAGTTTGCATCAGCAAGGAAATGTAGAATATTATTAGTAAACCTAAAAAATGGTCCTGGAACTGAATCTTGTAGAACTCCTGTGGAAAGTGTTTTAGGAAGGCAAGTTGCATTTTTTGGTATGCCTCCCTTATTTTATGGGCATTTAGATTGTTTAAAAACCATATGTGTCTGGTTGAGTGCAAAGCAACATGTGCATATATTTGTTATTGTATTCTGTGTGAGTCACTATCAAAGGCTTGGTTAAAACTGAGAAGAGGTTTCCTTATTTTTATTAATTTTATTTTGAGCAGATAAGTGGACAACATTTTTTTCAGCCACTACCTAGTTATAAATAAATAAAAACCACTGAAAAGAGACAGAGACCAATATTTTATTTTATTTATTGATAAACTATAGAGTTTAAATTACAAATTGAGAAATGATAGTATTTAAGAAGAAAGAAAACTAGTATCCAGGAAGTGAATGTCATACAGTTATAGTGATGCGTCAACAGTACGTAAGAAGAGTAGAATGGAATTAACAGGAGACTAAAGAATAAATGCTAGATATGCCAGAATGAGATAAAGAAAGACAAAGAGAAGGAGGAGGACAGCAGGGAGACTAAGGAAGACAGGGGAAGGCGATACGTTTAGATTAAAGGTCGACTACTTGATAACCATTATCCAATTGGTTGTGAATATTATTTTTATGACTGAAAGCAAGGAGGACACAAGAAGTCCTACGGCCCTTGTGGAAGCCATGTTCTTTTTTTTTCTAAAGGAGAATGATTATTTTTTGATGTTCTAGGATAATTTTTTGAGGTAGTTTGGAGAGAATGGAGAGAACTTACACTGAGGTATACAGATTTCCCAATCACTAAGTTCAATAAGGAGAAGGTAACAGCTATCAGGTGTCAGAATCCGACAGATAACACACGCACTCAGGTCACTCCACAACAAGTACAAGTATGACTCTGTCATTGTCTATGTGGGTGTGAATCACCTGAGACACACCTCCCTGGACTACATGAAAACAGACATGGTGGAGCTCTCGGATTATGTGTTCCAGGCATGTATGTCACTAGCCCTGAGCAGTATCTTACCATCACCCAGAATAATACCGCAGTACAAGCAAAAAAATGATTGACTTCAACAATTGGTTAAGTTTCTGGTGTCATTCTAAGGAGATCCAGTATCTGTCTGCTTGGGATGACATGATTGACAGACCTTGATGCTTTGCCAGAGATGCCCTGCATCTGTCACCCCTGTGTTTCCGTGTACTGGCTAAGGCTCTTGCCACCCCTATAGTGTTTTTTAGGCAGTGTTCCAAAGACCAAATTACCACCATAACAGCTATAAATAAATGCAATCTGAGGGTCATGCTGCTCAATGCTAGAAGTCTAAATCTCAAGATGCACTCACTTAAAGCACTCCTCAAAATGGAGAACATCGACATTTGTGCTGTAACAGAAACCTGGTTTAAAGTGGCAGTAAGCACCCCTGCACTACCAGGCTATAACTCATTCCACACCTTTTGGCCCCAAAATATGGACCGAAGCTACAAAGGCAGTGGTGTCTCTATATTCATAAAGGATATGCACCCCTCCAGACTAGTAGCCCAGCATAACACATCTGAGATACTTCAGGTACAACTAACACTGGGTAAGACAGCAATCCAGGTCATAGCCTGCTACAGGTCCCCAACCATGTCCCTAGACTCTCACTCCATGTTCCTATGCACCCTGGAATCTATCAAGATCCAACCCAACACTCTCTTACTAGGAGATTCAACTACCCTTCCATCAACTGGGAAAACTACTCAAGCACCAATACACTGGCCAAACGCTTCCTGGAATTCATCAGTTCCAATGCCCTGGACCAGCTCATTCTGACCCACACTAGAGGAAGCAACATCCTTGACCTGGTTATTACTAACATGGGTGATCGTTGCTCTACACCAATAGTCAATTCCTCCCTGGTCAGATCCAACCATAAACTAATCACCATGGAAATCTACAGCTCACCCTTACCCCCCACAAATGTAACTACCTTGAAAAACTTCTCCAAAGCTGACTTTGGACTCCTAAAAACAGAGGTGGCTAACTTCATGGCACCCATGCCAATGGAAAATAGCTGCATGATTGCTGAATCATGCACCATTGCACTGTATGAACATGTACATAAATGCATGTAACTAGCCATACCCAAATGAACCAAGATACTCTCCTCCAAACAAAAGGAAGCCAGTCTGGTGGTCCCCTGCCATTAATAAACTCTACAACAGAAGGAAGAAATGGTTGCAGAAAAAGGTGAAGGCCAAAGACTGGAAAAACTCCCTTATTAGCCTCAACAAGAAGTTGAGATTCCCTCCTCAAATCCTCTAAAGCCAGCTATGAAGGCAGAATTGCGGCAGACACTAAAAACAACCACAAAGCCTTCTATAGCTATATTAAGAACTTCCCTGGCAATACCCATATTTGCTGTGAGTTACTGCATAATGGTACCTCCTATACTGAGCCAACAGATATTGCCAACATACTGGCCGACAGATTCAGTGCCAACTTTCCCCCTCCTTCCCCCCTAAAGGACCAATCTCAGTACCAGAATGCCAGGCACCCAGCATTACTGCAGTACACGTTAAAGCTGCATTGTCCAAGGTCAAGAATATAGCTTCCATGGGACCCGATAATATCCCTGGCTGTGTTCTACATGAACTACAAGGCAAACTGGCACCACATCTGTGTGCCCTGCTCAGTCACAGCATCACCTCAGGCTTTGTCTCTACTGAATGGCGCACTGCTACAGTCATCCCTCTCCATAAAGGGGAGCAACTACAGACCCTGGGAATTATCTCCCCATTAGCCTGATGAGTCTGATATGTAAGGCTGTGAAGCACATCATCATGGACATGATTAACAAAGATATAGGGAAATCACCAAAATTTAGACCCCATGCAAGTTGGCTTTGTGAAAGGAAGATCATGCCTGCTGCACCTGGTTGACTTCTTTGAGTCAGTCACCAGGGCTGTGGATGAAGGTAAGGCAGGGCATACAACCTACCATGATCTGGCCAAGGTCTTTGATACCATTCCCAACTCAGGAATTATTGATAAAGTTACCAAACTAGGCATTGCAAACTGACTCACAGATAGAACCTACAGTATGAAAGTAGCAGACTCCAAGTCAGATTGCCAACCAGCCATGAGTGGAGTACCACAGGGATTGGTCCTGCGTCCTCTCCTGTTTGGCATCTACTTCTCAGAAGTCCAGGCAAACACAGAGGGACTCTGGCTGACCAATTCTACTGATGATTGCAAGCTGGGAGCCATTATTAACTCTTCAAGTGATGCAGACAACCTACAGAAAGGTCTCACTGAGGCCAATGAATGGTGTCGAAACCATGGCCTTAAGCTTAACGACAAAACATGTGTCATCATCCCCTTTGGTAAAAACTCAGTTCCCACTAATTACCACATCAATGGGAGCCCACTGAACACTTAAGGCATTATAACAGATCTGGAGATGCAGGTTGACAGCAACCTCTCCTTCAACCACCACATTGCCACTGTGGTCAGAAAGTCCATCTATGTGGCACATCTCATTACTAAGGGTTTTGCATCAAGGAAGAAAGAGGTTATCACCTCTCTATACTCTTCCCTCATTAGACCAGTAATTGAGTATAATGCCCCATTTAGCATGCACCTCACTGGACACCTGCAACAGCTAGAGAGCCCACGGAAGTACCTCACGAAGAGGATCCTAGGCATTAAACACATGTCCTTCATGGACAGACTCAAAAGACTCCAGCTATTCTCTGTCTCCTATCACCTACTTAGAGGCAATCTCTGCTTGACCTACAAAGCCATGTCTGACCCAGCTCTGTTATAAATGCTACGTCTAAAGAAATCCCAATCCCTCTGCACCACACGCTCTAGAGACCTCAACCCCATTACCACAATCAACAGAACATGCTGGAGGGACAGGTTCCTCACTCAGAGCCTGCCCATGCTCTTGAATAGACTTCTCATACATGTCAAGCAGAGCACTTCACTGTCCCTCTTCAAGAGAAATCTTGATGAGTGGATGGGTAATAGAAAGTTCACCCCGGGGATCACTCCAGTGGCTCTGCTTGATAGAGGCACTGAGAACTAATGTCAGGTGGCATGATGCTAGGGCACTTGTATGAGCTAGGCTTGTAACGGCTCCCGGGCCATTAGGCTAGTACACACCTATGAACCTATGATGAAATGTTTGCAGGTGTCTTTGGTTTGCTTTGTTTAAACAGTGGTAGTATGGTGTCAGATGTCCACGGATGAGGGAGTCACTGATTTATAAGACATGCTTATGTATAGTGGGATAGAAATAAATATGCTGTGATTAGGAATTATTTTTTGGATAAGCACCATCTGTGTATCCACAGAGGTGAATGATTTTGAGTACTATGCTAAATGCCCCTTTACTCCAAGGTTTGCACAGTAAGTAACTAGCAAGACATCACAGAACCACATACCTACCTATGCAGAGGTCCTCAACCAAAACTTATCTAAACAACAAGGACCCCTAAAACACACTCGCAAACATTGCACACACAACACCAATCACATCACACACACAGTAGTCAGCTAACCAGTGTCTCACAAACACAGCCCATTATGCAAAACAATAAACCAACGCAGTCTATAAGGCATAACAATAAACCAAACATACTAGTCATTGGAGACTCGATAGTGAGACACACCGATGTCACCCTCACCAGGCTCAACAAGTAGAAGGTCACAGTCAGCTGTTTGTCAGCTGCTATAATCCACTACATCACACATGCACTCAAGTCTCTCCACAACAGGTAGAAGTATGACTCTGTCATTGTCCATGTTGGTGTGAACGACTTGAGCTGTATCTCTCTGGACTATATGAAGAGAGACATGATTGAGCTCTCAGAGTATGTGCTCCAGGCAGGTATGACCCTAGCCCTAAGCAGCATCCTACCTTCACCAAGAATAATACCACAATACCAACAAAAAATGTTTGACTTCAACAATTGGCTTAGTTTCTGGTGTCTTTCTAAGGGGAGCTAGTATCTGTCTGCCTGTGATGACATGGTTGACAAGCCACAATGCTTTGCCAGAGAAGGCCTCCATCTGTCACCCCTGGGGTTCCGGATCTTGGCCAAAGCTCTTGCTTCCTTCATTGTGCTTTTTTTAGGCCATGTCCCAAAGACAAATCTTCCAACATAAAAGATCTGTCAGAAAGCAAATTGAAGGTCACGCTGCTCAGTGCTAGGAGCCTTAATCTGAAAATGCAGTCACTGGAGGCTCTCCTCACACTGGAAGATGCCGATGCCTGTGCAGTCACGGAAACTTAGTTCAGAGCTGCAGAGAGCACCACTGCCTTACCAGGCTATACCTCATTCCACAATTTCTGACCCAAAAAATGAGGTGGTAAAGACTAAGGGTGGTAGAGTCTCTGTCTTCATGAAGGACAGGCAGACCTCCAGACTTGTTTACCAACATGATGCACTGGAATTACTCCAGGTGCAACTGACAGTTGGCAAGACACCCATCCAAGTTATATCCAGCTATAGACCCCCCCCCTCCATGTCTCAGGACGCCCACACCTCCTACCTGGACCTACTTGACTCCATCAAGGTACCTCCTAACACCCTGATCCTTGGTGACTTCAACTACTCCACCATAGACTGGGTGAATTATTCCTGCACTAATGCACTCACCCAATGATTCCTTGACTTCATCAGTTCTAATGCACTAGATCAGCTGGTCTTATCCTCCACAAGGGGAGATAACATACTGGACTTGGTTCTCACCAACATGGGCGACCGCTGCACCACTCCCATAGTATGTTCTTCCCCGGTGAGAGCAGATCATCAAGCTGTCTCATTCAAAGTTTCTATCCCACCCAACCCCTCCCCAGCCATAACCAGGCTAAAAAATATCTCAGAAGCTGACTGCAACCTCCTAAGGGAGGGTATCAGTAGCTTCACACCACCCCCCCCCCAGATGATGCAGACAACTATGCTGAACAGTACACCAGTGCAGTATACAAGCACCTGTACAACTGCATGGACTCAGCTATACCCAACATAACTAAAATCTGCTGCTCAATGAAACACAAACCTGTCTGGTGGACATCCTCTGTCAACAGGCTTTACAACAAAAGGAAGAAACTGTTGTCCAAGGGTAAAAAGGAACGAATTCCAAATCAGAAAAGCTCCCTCCTCTGCCTCAACAAGCAAATTAGATCACTAGCGAAAACCTCCAAAGCCAATTATAAGTTGAAACTAGCCACCAAAACAAAGGAAAACCACAAGTTCTTCAGTTACGATAGGAACCTTCTTGGCAAAGCCCAAGTTTGTTCCAAACTAGTATTTAATGGTACCGCTTACACTGATCCTGCTGACTTAGCCAACCTGCTGGCTGATAAGTTCAGCGCAAACTTCACCCTCTTATCACCCCCCCAAAGGCCCAGTCAACATCCCCAGTACTTATCCCACACCTCATATCTCTGTAGATCAAGAGTTAAAGGCCCTATCCAAGGCAAAGAACACAGCTTCCGTGGGACCTGATAGTATCCCAGGCTGTATTCTGCACAATCTCCAGCAAGAACTAGCTTTGCCATTGAGCACCATATTCAACCACAGCCTAACTGCAGGCTTCATTCCAGCAGAGTGGAGAACTGCCATCGTCATCACTTTGCACAAAATGTGGTGCCACTACTGACCCAAAAAACTATTGCCCATTCAGCTTGACAAGTCTGATCTGTAAGGCCATGGAGAGTATTATTATGGATCTCATAAACAAGGACATAGGCAATCTCCAAGCACTTGACCCCACCCAGTTTGGATTTGTCAGGAGCAGATCTTTCCTATTGAACCTAGTTAACTTCTTTGAGACTGTCACCAAGGCCTTGGATGAGGAAAGTCAGTACATATGTTTACCTTGACATGGCCAAGGCCCTTGACACAATCCCCCACTCAAGCATCATCAAAAAGCTAACACAGCTTGGTGTTAATCCCTGTCTAGTCAGATGAGTGGCCAACTAGCTCACAGATAGGACCCACAAGGTCAAAAATAAGCACTGCCACATCTGACAGCATACCTGTCACTAGTGGTGCTCCCCAGAGATCTGTCCTGGGACCCCTACTGTTTGGTATATACTTTTCAGAGGTCCAGGCAAATACAAAGGGCCTATGACTGACCAAGTTTGTGTATGACTGTAAGTTGGGTGCTGTCATTGACTACCCAGTTGATGCTGACATACTGCAAGAGGGTCTTACAGATACAAATAACTTTTGCCAAAGTCATGGCCTTAAGTTAAACTCAAAAAAGTGTATTATCGTACCATTCAGCAAAAACATGGCCCCTACTGATTGCCACATCAGTGGCAACCCCCTAAGCTTACAACCTGTGGTGAGAGACCTGGGTACTCAGGGAGACAACAGTCTTACATTTGACCATCATGTAGCGGTGGTGGTCAGAAAAACCTTTTACTTGGTTCAATACAAATGCCAATTATATCGAAAAAATCCAAAATCCAAAGCAAGTAAAACTATTTATTAACATAAAACATACGAAAGTTTAATGACAATAGTCCAGGAAGTAAAATCAGGATGGGGTAATAAATACAAACCCCTCTTAAGCAACAGCATGTCAGCTATACATGATAAAGTACCCAAAAGCAAATTAAACTTCCAAAGCAGCATGGTACTTCCTTATGGTACGGGTAGTCAGGAAGTGAGACGGATATTAACAAAAAATTGGATAATCTTTAAAAGCAATCTTGATATTCTTGAACACATTGGACAAGTTCCCAATTTTGTTTATAAGACAGGTAAAAACTTAAAATAGATATTCAAACATGAGCTATTATACCACCAGGTACCAGAGAAAGCGACAACAAAATGTGGGGCATGTCGACAGTGCCCATTTATTATGGAGAACCAGACTGTTGCCTTGGAACATGCACCCTTTAAAATTATGTTGAAAAAGGGCAATTGCGGTACCAAGAGTATTGTTTATTTGGCCCTGTGTACCACATGTGGCTATTTCTACATAGGGAAAACAGAACGCAGCCTTAGAAAGTGTATTTATGAACATGTATATGCTATTTATAAAGCCAATACAAATAATGCCCTTTATAAGCACAGTCTAGTTTGTAAAGGCACTAGTGGGTTCTGGTTTGTAAAGGCACTAGTAGGTTCAAATTTGGCATTTTGGACATTGTAGTTGACAATATAAGAGGAGGTTTTTGGGAACTAGGCCTGGAGATCAGAGAACTATATTGGCAGCTAAAATTAAATGCCATGGTACCTTCAGGTATGAATGACAACAGCACTATTGTCCCCCTTCTAAAAACAGTGCTCTTAATCTATAAATATTATGCATAACAGAACATACATTCTCTTATGTATATGTTTTTTAAGTTGGAATTGATTTTATGTTTTATATTCATTCACAGGATGTATCATTTTTATGCTTGATTTACTTTACTTAGAATTGTTACATGTTTTTTATGCTTTGTACCTTTAAGTGCCTCCATACTTAATTATTCTAATTAGTAACAGATTGTTATATAAAGGATTCAGTTACTAGTGGCATTTGTTCTGATGAAGTCTCTTACAGCTTGAGACAAAAGCACTTAACCTTTCGTATGTTTTATGTTAATAAATAGTTTTACTTGCCTTTGGATTTTGGATTTTGGATACAACTGGCATTCGTATTGGATGTAGCACAGTCGTGTGGGGTCAGCTATTTAGAGAAGTTAACCCATGTTTAATGTAAGAACAGTTTGCATTGCCAATTACTTTCTCTTTGACTGCAGAAAATTGAAATTATATTCTATACGACAGGTATTTATCATTAACAAAGAAATAGTAATAATGTGCTACTCTTTCCTACTTAAAATATGCCTATACATTATGAGGAAATGTCTTCTACCAACATCACAGAAAGCTTTGCATGTTCAGAAATGACATCAACAGAGTGACCACCAACCCAAGACTATATGACATACCAACAGGAGAATGGACACATTTTATAGTGGCTTTTCTCTTTACTCCATCTAAAAGTACTCTGTACCAGACTGTGGGGTGGGGGTATGCAGTCAAGAAGCACGTATATTAAGCCGCTGTTGTTGTTAAAACAGTTATAAAAATAAGTGAAGCATACTGTGAAATAATTTCAGATGTTGCTAGGTTTAACAAACAAATTCTTTTTAACAGGCATTTGGCTTGACAAACCATTGCAATTTCACAAAGAAAGCAGAACTCATAAGGAATCTACTGACAGCCCTGAGTATAATGCAGATTTTTGCAGTGTTAGCCCATCTAAAGCACGGAATGTGAGAGGCAGACCAAATATGTGTGTGTCTGCCTATGTGTTTTGTGTGTGTGCATATGTGTGTGTGTGTGTGTGTGTGTGTGTGTGTGTGTGTGTATTTTTGTCTGTGAATGAGAGAGAGAGAGAAAGACTGAGTCGACAAGTTATGTTAACATCTGAATGTTTGATAGTCGAGCTAATGTGTCTCTCTCTGCATGTACATTTTAGGTCTACCTGGTCTTGATGGAAATGCCAGAGATGGCAGAGATGGGGAACGTGGCCCTGAAGGTGTTAATGGTGAGCCCGGCCGTCCAGGTCGCGCAGGTCCTTCAGGTTTGCCAGGATTCTGTGAGGCTGCAGCTTGTCTTGGAGCTTCCGCATATGTAGCTCCCGCACTTACCGAAGCTGGAGCTGTAAAGGGACCATGAAAAAATATGCAGAAAATAAATAAAAAAAACTTTAATGAAACATTTTACTTGTTAAGAAATTACCACCAACATGAAAAAGTGCAAGAAAACCCACAGAATAAATGACAGAAGGAAGAACAAGTACTCCTTTAAACATTTATGATGACAGTGTGGGAAATGGTGCTTCCTGAACTTTTATATCGAGATCCATTCTATCATGTTTGTGGACGTCAAAACAGTAACGTTCTTTCTCACCAATGAAGCCTTAATCAAGTCCTGGCTTGCCAGACTGAGTGTGAAATACTAGGTACCCTAATTATGAACTTTAACATGGTGCCTCTTTCAACAAAATTAATGGTTATTTTTCTCTTCTTTTTCTGGCCGGATATAAACTGAATTGTATTTTATAAATATTCTCTGTCTTTGTATTGCCAGACGTACTCTATTATTATGTTACTGAATGACTTATTCCAGAAGCACAGTCTGTCCAGAGGCATTGGGTGTACTAGGGCTGCATTATTGTAAATCTTTGTAAATGTGTGGTTATTTTATTAAAAATGAACAGAAAATAAAGGTCCGAATGTTAATGAACTTAAGTAGTTTGAATATTTTTTTTTATTTCTTTTTTATCCATACCTCTCAACCCCGTACAGTATTCCTCGTAAAAAACGATTTTGAGTGCAAAATATTGGGGTGCCATGAATTCCAGTGTGGCACCTTTAATTTCCAAATTTCCTATTTTTTTTTTTTTTTTAATTTTTTTTTTACTCCTGACGTCATCACGTGCAGGGTATGCGTGATGACGTTAGTATTGTAGACCAGTCTGTAAGGGCACGGCACAGCTTTCTTCCCCGGCTCGGCTCCTCCTTGCAATACAAACAGCAGCAGTTAGTTTACTTATTCAATGTCTGCAGGCTTCCCCTGGCTCAGCTCAGCTCCTCCTCCAGCTCAGGTAAAACAGCAACTGCTGTTACTTAATTTATAATGCAATTTACTTACTTATCGGCTAACACTGTGCTAATTTACTTAACGATGAGTGTGTTTCTACCTACCTAATGGCTGAACTGTCTTTTTACTTAAGCAAGATGCCTACGTCACAGCTGAAAAGGTATTCTTGTTGTTCAAAAGTTAAATAAATTGCAAGTAAAAATGTATTTGTTTAAACATGTCCATACCAAAGCTCTGCAAAACTTAGCCAATATTGTGAAACAGGAACAAATGAAGATGAAACAATGAACAAATCCCACATAAAAAAAAAACAAAATTTATTACTGCAAAGCTTTCGGGTTAAAAGACCCCTCCTCAGTGCTGATAAATTGCAACTGGTATACAGTCTCCCTTACCCCATCCCCCATTTTCAAAAAAGAACCTCAAGTTCTAGTTAAACACACATATATAAAATACATATAAAAAAAAAAAAAATATATATATATATATATATATATATATATATATATATATATATATATATATATATATATATATATATATATATATATATATATATATATAATATATATATATATATATATATATATATATATATATTTATTTGTGTGTGTGTGTGTGTGTGTGTATATATATAATATATATATATATATATATATATATATATATATATATATTTATATATATATATTTTTTTTTTATATGTATTTTTTATATGTGTGTTTAAATAGAACTTGAGGTTCTTTTTTGAAAATGGGGATGGGGTAAGGGAGAATGTATGATAGGCTGGCTGACATCATGTGTTTTTGAAATGCTCCTGTTTAAATCTTTTATACCAGTTGTAATTTATCAGCACTGAAGAAGGGTCTTTTAACTCGAAAGCTTTTCAGTAATAAATTTTGTTTTTCGTGACGTGGGATTTGTTCAGTGTTTCATACCAAAGCTCTCCCAGCTGTAGATATGGTTGAAAATTGTTCTTGCTGTCTTAACCACGGACTTGTAAGTTAGAAGCAAACAAATTAACCTTTAAAACATCAGTATTAAGGCTCACTCAGCTGCAGAAATTGGTGGCAGAAAGTACAAAATTGTTACAAAATATGATATGCATATTTGTTGTCTGCCTTATTAAAACATTCTTATGAGAAGTCTACAACTATACAATGAAAACCACATTCATCTTATAAAACTAGAGTTATGTTCATTACATGAATTCACTTCCTTAAGCTAATGTAGTTATAAAAAGTCAAAATGTATCAAATGTACTTAAGAAAAAATGTGGCTAATCAGTGTAATTTATATGTAATATGTAGTTCTCCTCTAAATTCAAATTAACAGGGCAGCAAAAATCAGACAGTTCCACAGCTAACCAAGTAATGAGAGTTAGAAACTTTTCAAATGTATCTTCTTCCCCGGATAACTGCTGCTCTAAATAAACAAATTTAGACTTATTACATGGAAAACTAAATACACAGAAAGACTAAAACACATCCAAAAACTAATTTATCTACCCACAATGTCCCACACCCAACAGTCTCGCTCGCACGTTTATGGAAAACCTCGCTCATAGTAAACTAGTATGATGCTCGCCCGCCTTTGTCATTGGTCTGTTTGCGAGTTCCTGTAGCAATAAAGATCTTTCAAAGTAAACTAAGTGAAGTAGTTGGTCGTGATGGCACATACGGTGCCATGACAGTGTCAATTTTGGCTCCAAACGGCAGGCGGCAGATGGTGAAAGTAGGGCCTAACACATCGCTGCTGAAGGTGAGGGCTCCCCCCCCCACAGCGTCAGTAGAAATGGAAAAAAGTATATAGTGATGTAAGAAAGCAAAGTGGTATTCCCTCACTTATTGTTTACAAACTTCTGACTGACTTCACAACTGTTGTTTTGTAAGATGTGTGGACATGTGTTTTATTGGTATTTTGCCCTGGTTGCAGGTCCCCATTTCTATTTATGCTGCAGGTGTTTGTTATCTCACAGGGCTAATGAAGGGTGTCACAGACAGGCTTATAGGTTCATAGGTTCATAGGTTCATACTAGGCTATCTGCCCTGGGGCATTTATAAGCCTAGCCCGATTGTGTTTGGCTTACGCCACCCCTTGATTTGAGTATACTGTGCCCTTTTTAAAGTTTAGTTTACTGTGCCTCTGTCTAATAGTGACACGGAAGTAATCCCCGGGACAAACCTACGATCCCCCATCCACTCATCAAGATTCTTCTTGAAGAGAGTCAGTGAGGTGCTCTGCCTAACATGAATTGGAATTCTATTCCAGAGCAAAGGGAGCCTCTGGGTTATGAATCTGTCCCTTCAGCATGCTCTATTTATTTCTGTGCTGAGGTTCACGTCCCTCGAGCGCGTGGCTCTAAGGGATTTAGATTTACTGAGGTGGAGCATGTCCATTAATTCTGGGTTGGACATAGCTTTATATGTCAGGCATAGATCGTCTCAAAGTAGGCGGTATGCAACTGAGTAGAGCTGGAGTTTTTTTAACCGAGCAGCATATGGCATCTGTTTGAGTCCTTTGATCCTCCTAGTGAGGTACTTTTGGGGTCTTTCTAATTGCTGCAGGTGTCGGGTAAGGTACATCCCAAAGGGGGCATTGTATTCTATGATGGGCCTGATGAGGGATGAATAAAGGGGCACGATTACCTCTCTTGATCTAGATGTGAATCCTTTCATGATGAGGTGGGCTATGTAGAAGGTCTTTCTAACCACTTTGGCAATGTGGTTGTCAAAGGAGAGATTGCTATCAACTTGGGTCCCCAGATCCCTAATTACTTTCTCTGTACTTAATGGGTTACCACCTATGTGGTAATTTGTGGGCACATTGTTTTTGCCAAAGGTATGACTATAAACCTTTTGGCATTTAGCTTTAGACCATGGCTCTGGCACCAGTTATCCATCTCTGCGAGACCTTTTTGAAGGATGTTTGTGTCAGCTGGAGAGTCGATTATGGCACCCAGTTTGCAGTCATCTGCGAACTTGGTGAGCCGTAGTCCTCCCACGTTGGCCTGTACCTCAGAAAAGTAAATACCGAACAAGAGAGGTCCCAGGACAGAACCTTGTGGGATGCCACTTGTGATCGGTTTCGTGTCTGACATGGCTCCAGCAACTCTGACTCTGTGGGTTCTGTCTTTGAGCCAGTTTGCGACCCATCTTGTGACATAGGGGTTTATATTTAGGCTGGATAGCGTATGGGACTTGTATTTCTGCTATGAAGTGGTAATAACTGGCCTTCAGTTATGTTTTGCAGACATGATTGATATAATCATATTATGTTGCTGTGGGCTGACAGTACTCTCATGCTGACAACACACCATTATTTTTCTAACTACCACTGTTTCCCTCAGAGCTTTACTGTGTCCTGCATTGCCTTTACTTAATAGAGGTGTGTGTCTAACACCTGAATTGTCTGTGCGGGAGAAAGTGTTTTTTTACCTGGGTGGCTGTTACAACAGGAGAAATTAACTTTACTTTAGTATGTCTATTCTAGGATATATTTAACGGCTGAACTGTGCTTGTCAGCAGGAGATTATTTAATTTACACTTACAAGTTTTTCAGCAGACTTTTACTGTAGCAGCTGAACTGTCCTTTTACTTAAGCAGGATGCCTTTACTTAAGGGGGTGGGTGTGTGGAACTGTGCTTGTTGGCAGGAGATTACTTAATTTACACTTAAGCAGGATGCCTTTACCTTTTACTTTAACGGCTGAACTGTCTGAGTGGAACAAACATGGCAGGAGATTACTTAATTTATATTTAATGGCAGAATAGAGGTGTGCGCGCAATGGAGAAATGAATTTTCCTTTTACTTAAGCAAGGTTATTGTAAACAGCTGATCTGTCCTTTAAGCATGATGCCTTTACATAAGTGTGTGTGTGTGTGTGTGTGTGTGTGTGTGTGTGTGTGTGTGTGTGTGTGTGTGTGTATATATATATACTGTAAACAGTTGAACTGTCCTTTAAGCAGAATGCCTTTACATAAGGGTGTATGTGTGTGTAAGATGCCCTGCCTGTTTAGAGCTACTCATACTCAAACCCAGTACCTTAGGTACAGGTAGCAAGAGCCTAAATTCTCTGCCCATACCACAACATAGATCTCAACTGTCCAAAGTTTTATGGAATGTTTGTCTCATACTTTTGGTCTGTTCTTCTTAAAATGTGTGGTCTTCTGGCAACTCAGCGAGAAGTTGAACTGAATTCACTAAATAATTACAGACATTTAAGTTTCAGTCTTCCTATCTTAAAGGAAACGCTAATGCGTGGTAACATAAAACATTTTATTTTAGCAACTTTTCTAAGATTATACAAGCAATGTTTAAAATGTGTCCCTGGTTTTGGGCTTTTGTCCCCCATAATAAATTTTGGCTGTTTCCAGATTTTTTGTGCTGCATAGTTCTTCAAGGGGAAAGAAGTTTAGTGCTATTTATGACATATCTAATTGTGTTTTTAGTAGCACAACAGGTAAAATGCTTGCTTTTGATGGAGAAGGTTGTAGGTTCTACTCCTGCAGTGGGAGTAAAATCCCTGCCTTCTGCGTCAATAGTCTACTGTTGTGCTACTAACCACACAAACAGATTGTGTGAAGGCTGTTTGTGTTACTATCACAGCAGGTAGAGTACTTGCTTTTGATGCATAAGGCTGTGGTTTCTACTCCCACAGTATGTAGATGGATTGCTGATACTGCAATGCGTTGTACTTTTAAAGGGGATGGAATGCTGCTGTCCTGAGAATGTCTTCTTTGTGGGAGATACCTAGTAACTATGAACTTGTTATCAGTTTGCCATGCATTCCCTATTGCAATATTACTACATTATCATTTTTTTTATGTAACATAGGCAATTTATTACTCAAGGGCAACAGGCACTTTATTTATAGATGAAACAATGAAATATTAAGTTGTTTGCTAGCAGCAACCTCTTCATTAGTTATAGATCTTCCAGATCTCTTGAATGTGGAATTATTTAGTTGACTTTTACATCTGCAGAGATTGTGCATATTTACTGATACTGGTGGATTGTAGAAGTTTGAATAGGCTTTTATGATAGAATTTAAATGTTCTGAATTGGGCAATTGTGTCATTATTGGTTCATGCATTTTGTTTCATTGCTTACTGGAAAAATGTTCAAAACAGTAAATTTAAAACATGCTTTGTTTGCTACACATTAAAAAAACTACTACAGGGTGTGAGCTGGGGCCATATTTTGGCTGTCTGTTCTTCAGTTTGTGTTTAAAAGTTGGCTTGCATCCCACAATTCCACTGAAGTGGGTGGGGTTACATAATTATCTGTGCAAATTTTATGTTAATCAGCACACCGATTTGTACCTGTTTTTTCATGGGCCTTTGTCCAGATTTTTGATGTTTCCAGGTTGAGAGGTATGCTTATAACCAATATTCCTGTTTGGTAATTGGCCAGTTTTTTGACACTATTTTCTTCAACAGTGGTCTGACAGCTAAATCACTGTGAATACTGTTGAAGTGGGCATTTTACTGAATGCAGAAAAAGAAAGTTCTAAACCAATGAATCTTTAAGGCTAAAAAAAGGTATGATTCAAAATACTGGAAAAGGAGATTGATGATATGTATCACTGTGTTATAAGGTTATAACTTTACTAGAAATTGATATGCAAAAAGAGGGCTCCAAATGGAATTGTCACAAATAATTAATGGCAGAGTTTAATACACTGTGCTATGCCATCTTATTCTGTAGTGCAACTCTTCACTCTGCATGCAATCACCCATAGCAACCTGATGTCACAGTGATGTCAGGCTGGGACACGTGCCAGTACAACAGCACAGTGTGTACCTCTGTATGGAAGTCTAATGAAAAACAAAGGAAATAATGAAAAATAATTGCTGAGGTTTGTTGTAGCTCAATTGGCAGCCACAACAACATTCCCAAAGTCATCTGCATGTATTTGGTCACAATGTACTGTTGTCCAATGCTACTGTCAGAATGCAACACTGAGCCACATGGGGGAATGGGCCTGGGGCTTTTGTTGTTCCCCTTTTTTATAATTAATTACTTTCTTTTGCAGGTTAAGAAGAAAGGGCCTCTGCTGTTTTGCAAACTGGTTGCACTTTCCTTCCACAGCTGTGTCAGTGTCAGATGGAGCTTAGCTACAAATACGCCTTGTGGCTAAGTGCAAGGTTTTCTGGATCTCCCCCTTGGTCTTTGGACCAAAGTCCTGTAGCCTTCAAGAAAAATAATTTCTTTCAGTGACATTATTTTTTCAATCATTAAACGTCAAGAGTGTCTTAAAGAGTTGATGCAGTTATCCTAGTTAATTTTACTAACAACGATGTTACTAATCCAACATTTTTTAGCAGCTGTATTATATTATATTATTTTTAGTGCTACCACCCTTCATGGGAAGTAACAGATGTTATACTTCTGGCTGTGTGTTTTCATGGGACTACGACAGTTGAAACATACCCCTTTTGGGGGAAGGAGTGAATATTAAACCAGTCTGGCTAATAACAAATACAGAACATCTTTAAGCACATCAGAATATTGCTGTATTTGAAGGAATTTGGTAATGCCATGAAGAACCCAAGATGATTTAACAGGAATGCATCCCCAAGAGAGTAACCTAGCCTTGTGGTTGGGAGAGGCATCATATTATTTATGACATACATGTTCCTAAACTCAAAAATAACACGCATAATTTCAAAAGTTATCACACTCATTGGTTATTCTGAATTTTTCTGTACCAGCATCATTATTGACAGGCTTGATACATTCTGAGGCAATGTTTTGACATTTTCTAGCCCTGTCAATATCCAGAAATGCTAGTATTTGCTAGATTAAAAAAATGATTGTAATTTCTGTAGATTCAGTTTATTTCACTACTTGTAATAAGCAGACTGCCTTTCTGCATGTAAAAACACCAAATTTATTTTACACAGTGAAAGAAATGTGGTAGTGGAAGGTACTTTAAAGAGCAGGTTTTATCTTGTGACTAAATTATGTGCTTGGAGCCATATTTGTATAAGAAAAGGATTTGTTTAATTGTTCTGGGGTAGAAGGAGTATTTGCAGCTAAGCTCCAGCTGACAGTGACTCAACTGTGGAAGGAAAGTGCAAAGGTATTGGTTGCCCCAGATAACACACTTATTTGGTACCCTTCCCCTGTGTTCTCTATAAGCAATCAATCAATTGGAAGCTGTCATACTGTATACGTTTTTTTAAAGGTAGCAACAAGTTATGAAGTTACTGCTTTAGTAAATGCATTTTATAAACTTTCTACATGATTCTTAAGAATAACAATGCACAAATATTACACAAAAGGATGTGTTATGTAGCAGCCTAAAAACGATTGCTCTCTTTGGAAGGAAAGAACAGCTGTTCATCATATTGATCACTGTTGCATTACCTTTGGCTATACGGGTTATATCCTGCATAGGATATAATAACTGGCTAGCTTCCAAAACTTCAGGGCACCTTCCACATGCTAAAACCATCCGTCAACTCAACTGAGCTGACTAAAAAGACAGATTTGGGTGCCAAGCCCTTCAGAGCTTTCCTACTGTCTAATATGCTTTCGTAGATCAACAGTTGGATTGTGCTGTACCTTTGCTGGGCAGATAAGTTCCCTTTGGAATGGGAAAGTTATTTTGAAGCTAGGTGTTTATGTTTTAATGGACTGTCTTGAGACTGTACTGTACTTTAAATGTGAATGCTTTTTTTCCTGTCAGTTTAAAAGTTGTTTAAAGTAATTGAAAAACATTTTTTCTATGGAGAAATTGCATATTTATTTTACTTTTTTGGTCTGACAAAGTGTTTCAAAGTTCTTTTTATCGTGTGTTATATGAAAAAAGGTGACTTTTAAAGACTTTTAAGTTTTACTGGTGTTTGTTACTTGTTTTCCTCAGGAGAGATGCATAATTTTTGGCTTGACCATGGGACAAACTTTCAGTCCCATGGTCAGTCCTTCTTCTGGGCACAAATAGAAAAAGTTAAGCAAACAGCCTTTGCCACCACAGCCGGCCAGCAGTTTGCCTTAGCCACAGGTGGGTGACTCTGCTTTGGCCTTTAGTTGTATCTCAAACCATTCATCTTTTACCCCAGATCTCTCTGGTGTAGCATCTACAGCCACTATGGATGGGGGATTAGCCATGTCCTCTGTCAGTGGGCAAAGGAGAGCCATTCTTATTGTTCCTGGAAGACGGAACAGGGGAGGTTTCACTGTTTTGTCAGAATGTTGTGCCCAACCCTGGAGAAGCTGCTGCTGCCATTACTAACTCTGCTGGCTCCATTTTCCTGTCAAAGAGAAATAGAAAACTAAACATGGATTTACACCTCCTCAAATTTCCTTAGACCGGAATAATTTACTGGGTCTGGCTCAAGGTTTAATTCAGGCTATTGATCCTTCTTTTAAAGTTGCTTTTTTAGTAAAAGAAAGAGGGACACGTCTTTTCCTGAACAGATTCAAGATTCTGAATCTGGACAAGAAGATGAAGGGGCAGATACAGGGTTTTTTCCTCAGATTTCTGATTCAGATTTGAAGGAGAGTTCAATTTCTGATTCCCCCTGTTGGGGGCTGTCTTTCTCTGACACTATTTTCAGAATATGCTAGAATTGTCATTGGGAGAGCATTGAGGTTTCTTAGTCCCTCAGAAAATACTATGAGCTGTTTCATAAGGAATTTCCAGAACCTTCAACTATTGCTCCAGTTCTGACAGTGGAGGATGTATGTAATACTGCCTGGAATTTTCCTGACAGTCAGCCAGCTGCCTGTACAAAGGCAGATAGGATATATACAATTCTTCAGTTTTTAAGTTTTTACACACTCTTCTCACACCAGACCCAGCAACTATAGCTTTAGTTAATCCTACTGCTGCTAAACATTGAGTTAATTCCAGTATCCTACTCTTTCTGATAACGTTGAGAAGATTATTGATAAATGCAGGAAAAAAAAGAGTATGCTTCTGCAACACTGATTTTCACAATTTTGAATTGTCAGGCTCATATGTTGAAGTTTGTAATGACTACTTGTGAAAGTGTGAGGAATGTTTTGTCTGCAGATTCTTCTTGTGAGCAAACAATATGTTTTAATTAATTTATTTACTTCTATTGTAGAGGTAACTACTCATTGTTTACAGTGTGTGTATAGGACTTCTTTCAGGGCTATGGCCACTGGTACTGTTTTGAGGAAGTTTGCCTGGCTGTAATCTGTGAGCTTCCCAGACGATGTTAAAAATGAGATTTTAAATTCTCATTTGGATAGAGATTTCGTTTTTGGTCCCTCTGCAGGCAATCTGTAAGATTTTTCATCTCTCCTTTTCCACATTTTCTAAGGTATTCTCTAAGGCCTCATCCAGTTTTGGCAAAAAACAAAATAAATAGTGAAAATGAAAGGAATGTAGACAGACTTTTAAGAAAAAAAAATGCAGGGGGAGTGTCCAAAAAGAACTTAGGAACCCATCCCTCAAAACTGAGAGTCCAACAAGTCTGAATGATTATTTAAGGGGCTTTGTCCCACCTCCCACTCTGTAAGCCCCATTTTCCTCCCAGAGAATCTGAATCTCTGCTTTTCTCTTTGGTAACAGATAGTTTTAGAAAAATGGATTGTGAAAATCATTCATCAAGGTTAGAGATGGCAGTATGAGAAAATTCTTCCTTTCCAGGGGGTAATCCTTCATACACTAGACCAGACTCTCTTTTTTTATACCTGTCCTTCATCACATGCTATCCTGGGATGTAATAGAACCAGTTCCTCCTTCCCAGGTGGCCCATTTCTGGATCTTTCTTTCCTAAACCTGTTTCTGATGGCGCCCAAATTCAAAACAATGTCATGCCACATAATGTTACCTCTTATTCCGCATTCAAGCTTTGTTTAAAAGATGATTATTACCACATCCCTATTCATCTAGACTTCAGGCGTTTCTTCGGGTTTTTTGTGCTTGGGTCACATTATCAGTTATCTGCCTTACCCTTTGGGTTATCCTCTGCACCAAGAGTGTTCACAAAGTGTAAAGCTCCAGTTATAACTCATTGCAGGCTACAGGTTATCCATATTTTACTTTATTTAGATGACTTACTTATCTTTGTAGAGTCTCTTTCAAAGTGTGAGGAATCCCTCACTTGGGTGAGAGATCTCTTACACAAGCTGGGATTCCAAGAGAACATTAAGAAGCATTTTTTAACTCCTTCATGTGGGATTGTGATCCTAGAGTGTCAGCTAGACACTTCAGTTCAAAGAGATTTTCTTCCACAGGAAAAAAATAGGTCTATAACTAGATCTGTTTTTAAAGTTTTCCGGTCCAACTCCAATTTTTGTCACTTTTAAGGAGTACCTCACAGTTATCATGGCATGTATGATTCTCGTGATACCACTGGCAAAACTCCACATGAGAAAGATGCAATAGTATCTGAGGTCTCTCTGGTCCCAGCACCAACATCCTTTGTCTTTTCAAATCCCAATACTTAAGCTTGTCAGAAGAGAAATCACTTGGTGGAGATAGCAAATATCTTTAAATCTGTGTCTCCCCTTCTTCCTCCCTGTTCCAAAGCAGTCAGTAACCACAGACTAGATGGCTAAGATACTATACTCTAGGTGTAGAATAAACAGTGAATGTCTTGTATATTATTAGAGCTTATGCATAAGATGTGCTTTTGTTTTCCTGGGTACTGCACTTCTGTAACATACATACTTATAGGATCATAGGAGATTACTAGGCTATTCACCTGGAGGTCATTTTAAGCCTAGCCATTTCATAGGTTCATAGGTGTGTACTAGGCTAATGGCCCTGGAGCCTTTACAAGTCTAGCCCATAGAAGTGCCCTGGCATTGTGCTGCCCGACATTAGTTCCCAGTGCCTCTATTAAGTAGAGCCACTGGAATGATCCCCGGGGTGAACTTTCTATTTCCCATCCACTCATCAAGATTTCTCTTGAAGAGGGCCAGTGTGGTGCTCTGATTGACATGTATAGGAAGTCTATTCCAGAGCATGGGCAGTCTCTGGGTTATGAACCTGTCCCTCCCACATGTTCTGTTGATTGTGGTAATAAGGTTGAGGTCTCTGGAGTGTGTGGTATTGGAGGGATTGGGATTTCTTTAGATGTAGCATTTCTGACAGAGCTGGGTCAGACTTGGCTTTGTAGGTCAAGCAGAGATCTCCTCTTAGTAGATGATATGAGACAGACAATAGCTGGAGTTTTTTGAGTCTGTCTGTATAGAACATGTGTTTAAGGACTAGGATCCTCTTCGTGAGGTACTTTTGTGGCTTCTCCAGCTGTTGCAGGTGTCTAGTGAGGTACATGCCAAATGGGGCATTATACTCTATGATTGGTCTAATGAGGGAAGAGTAGAGAGAAATTACCTCTTTCTTCCTGGATGCAAAACCCTTGGTAATGAGATGTGCCACATAGAAGGACTTTCTGACCACAGTGACAATGTGGTGGTCAAAGGAGAGGTTGCTGTCAACCTGTGTTACCAGATCTCTTATAACGCCTTCAGTGTTCCGTGGGCTCCCATCAATGTGGTACTTAGTGGGAACCGAGTTTTTCCCAAAGGGGATGATGACATTTTTTGGCATTAAGCTTAAGGCCATGGTTTCGACACCAGTCATTGGTCTCAGCGAGGCCTTTCTGTAGGATGTCTGCATCACTTGGGGAGTTAATAATGGCTCCCAGCTTGAAGTTGTCTGTGAACTTGGTTATCCAGAATCCCTCTGTGTTGGCCTGAACTTCAGAGAAGTAGATGCCAAACAGGAGAGGACCCAGGACTGATCTCTGTGAAACTTCACTCGTGACTGGTCAGCAGTTTGACATGGAGTCCACTACTTTCACACTGTGGGTTGTGGCTGTTAGCCAATTTGCAAACTACCTAAGGATATAGGGGTTGATGCCTAGTTTGGTGAGTTTATCAATAATTCCTGAGTGATGAATGGTATCAAAGACCTTGACCAGCTTGAAGTAGGCTGTATGAACTGCCTTACCCTCATCCACAGCTCTGGTAACTGACTCAAAGAAGTCAACCAGGTTGAGCAGGCATGATTTACCTTTCACAAAACCAAATTGCATGGGATCTAGAGTTTGGAGATTCCCTATATCCGTGATAATTAGGTCCATGATGATGTGCTCTATAGCCTTACATATCAGACTCATCAGGCTACTAGGGCACTAATTTACTGGGTCTGTATTCACTCCTCCTTTATGAAGAGGGATGACTATAGCAGTGCGCCATTCAGTCGGGACAAAGCCTGAGGTGCGGCCAGTTCACTTTGTAATTCATATAGAACACAGCCAGGGATAATGTCGGGTCCAATGGAAGCTGTATTCTTGGCCTTGGACAATGCAGATTTAACCTGCGCTGCAGTAATGCTGGGTGCCTAGCATTCTTCCGGTATTGAGATTGGTCCTTTGGGAGGGAGAGAGGGGTAAAGTTGGCACTGAATCTGTTGGCCAGTATGTTGGCAATATCTGTTGGCTCAGTATAGGAGGTACCATTGTGCAGCAACTCAGAGCAAATCTGGGTATTGCCATGGAGATTCTTGATATAACTATAAAAGGCTTTGTGGTTGTTTTTAGTGTCTGCAGCAATTCTGCCTTTATAACTGGTTTTGACAAGGGATCTCAACTTTTTGTTGAGGCTAATAAGGGAATTTTTCCAGTCTTGGAACTTCACCTTTTTCTGCAACAGTTTCTTCCTTCTGTTGTAGAGTTTATTAATGGCAGGAGACCACCAGACTGGCTTCCTTTTCTTTTTGGAGGCGAGCATCTTGGTTCTCCTGGGTATGGCTAGTTCCATGCATTTATGTACATCTTCATACAGTGCAGTGATATATAATTTGGCAGTGATGCATCTGTTTTCCATTGACAGGGGTGCCACAAGGTTAGCCACCTCTGTTTTTAGGAGTCCAAAGTCAGCTTTGGAGAAGTTTTTCATGGTGGATACCTCTGCGGGGTGTGTCTGTTAGATGTGGCTTTCCATGATGATTAGTTTGTGGCTGAATCTAACCAGAGAGGAATTGACTATTGGTGTAGAGCAACGGTTGCCCATGTTAGTAATAACCAGGTCAAGGATGCTGCTTCCATAAGTGGGGGTAAGAATGAGCTGGTCCAGGGCACTGGAGCTGATGAATTCCAGGAAGCATTTGGCCAGTGCATTGGTGCATGAGTAGTTTTCCCAGTTGATGGAGGGATAGTTGAAGTCACCTAGTATGAGAGTGTTGGATTTTAATAGTTTCCAGGGTGCTTAGGAATGTGGACTGAGAGTCTTGGGACATGGTTGGGGACCTATAGCGGCTACATCTTACCCAATGTTAGTTGTACCTGGAGTATCTCAGATGTGTTATGCTGGGCTACTAGTCTGGAGGTATACATATCCTTTATGAATATGGAGATACCACCACCTTTGGAGCTTTGGTCCATGTTCTGGGGCAGAAAGGTGTGGAATGAGTTATAGCCTGGTAGCACAGGGGTGCTTTCTGCTGCTTTAAACCAGGTCTCCATTACAGCACAAATGTCGATGTTCTCCATTTTGAGGAGTGCTTCAAGCAAGTGAATCTTGAGATTTAAACTTCTAGCATTGAGCAGCATGACCCTCAGATTGCATTTATTTATAGCTGTTACTGTGGTAATTTGGTCTTTGGAACACTGCCTAAAAAGGCACTATAGGGGTGGCAAGAGCCTTAGCTAGTACCTGGAAACCCAGGGGTGACAGATGCAGGCCATCTTTGGCAAAACATCAAGGTCTGTCATTCATGTCATCCCAAGCAGACAGATACTGGATCCGCTTAGAATAACACCAGAAACTTAGCCAATTGTTGAAGTCAATCATTTTCTGTTTGTACTGCGGTATCATTCTGGGTGACTGTAGGATTCTGCTCAGGGCTAGGGTCATACTTGCCTGGACCACATAATCTGAGAGCTCCACCATGTCTCTTTTCATGTAGTCCAGGGAGGTGCATCTGAGATCATTCACACCCACATGGACAATGAGAGAGTTATACTTGTACTTGTTGTGGAGTGACCTGAGTGTGTGTGTTTTGTGTTGGATTCTGGCACCTGATAAACAGTTGACTGTTACCTTCTTCTTATTCAGCCTAGTGAGTGGAACATCAGTGTGCCTCACTACTGAGTTACCTATGATTATTGTATTGGGCAAGCTGTTTTGCCTTAGGGGCTTAGGTTGAGGGGCACACTGTGTAGGTGAGCTATGTGTCTTGTGGTTTGTGCTGTGTTGTGGTGGTTGGGTGCATTTCTGCCTTGGAGGTCTCTGCTTTTTGGGTAGATTTCTAGTGAGAACCTCTGTGAAGGTGGGTGCGTGGTTTGTGTTTTTATGTGAGGGCTGTGATGGTGGGTGTTCTGGAGGGCTATGTGTTCCATGTGGTGTGGTGCAGGTGTTGACCTTCTCCTCTTGACCAGCTATTCCAGTCTTGACTGGAGAGTGCATGACTTCCAATTTGGAGGTATAAGTGCATCTCTCACAAGTCTGAGTGTAAGGAGGTAAGAGGAGAGTGTTGTCTGTGTAAGGAGGTAAGAGGAGAGTGTTGTCTGTGTACATGAGGCAGTTGCTACACCACCTCAGAATACCCAAGTTCACCAGGTTAATAGGATAAAGCACAGGGAACTGACCTTTAGACATGCCAGGAGGGATGGTCATCATTACTAAGTACTGGAGCTGTTTCCTTATAGGACATCTAGTGCTGATAGCACTTATGTGTGTTACGATAATTGCTACAAAAAGCCTGATGAAGTGTTAGGCGAATAAACTAATTAAAGTGCAAAAGAGAAGAGAACTAGCAAGATCTAAGGGAAAAACTGAAGAGCAGACTTTCTGGCACCAGTAACAGCTTACCCCAGCTTAGCAGCGGTGGCCAAACCCACACAAACACGGGCTTTTATACCAGAAAGTTGAAATGGATAGAAAAACTGCCCAAATGGTCAATAAACTACAATATCAGAGCCAGAAACCACTCCTCTTATGGTAGATAGGCTACCTAGTGCTTCCCACTCCCACTGATAAGCTGGAAGGCTTCTTTCTAACACAGAAAGGTCTGGGGAACTCAGAAACTTATAAAACAATCCTGGATACAGCAAATCTGTATCTGGACTACTCTAGTAACAGGAAAGGTGGAAAACAAGTTTATAACTTTTTTTAAAATTTTTTACAGAAAAAAAAAACAGTTAAAACAGTAATAAAAATACTTTAAATGTAGTGCAAGCTAGCACACTTGAGTGTGTAGCAATATTAAAGCAAATACAGTTAAAATAAATTCAGTTAAATGAAAAAAAAGACAAATCAATACAAAAAGCAGTATAATCAGAAACATCAAAATGGAGGTACTTAAAGTCTCTTTCTCCTTTCTGTTGTTCTTGTAGTCTGCAGGATGCTAAAACAGAATCCGCAGAGCTTAAACAAAAGCAAACCCACACAAACATATGCTTTTAAATCAGAAATTTGAAAGGGATGGAAAAACTCCCCAAATGGCCGATAAACTACAATGTCAGAACCAGAAACCACTCCTCTTGTGGTACTAACCTATGAGACTAACCTATGAATCTTGTGGTAGATAGGCTACGAAGTGCTTAACACTTCCACAGATAAGGTGGAAGGCTTCCTTCTAACACAGAATGGTCTGAGGAATTCAGAAAATTGCAAAACAATCCTGGATACAACAAACCTGTATCTGGACTACTCTAGTAACAGGAAAGGTGGGAAACAAGCTTAGAACTTTTTTTTTTCAAAAACAAAAAACAGTTAAAACAGTAATAAAAATACTTTAAATGTAGTGCAAGTTAGCACACTTGAGTGTGTAGCAGTATTAAAGCAAATACAGTTAAAATAAATTCAGTTAAATGAAAAAATGACTTAAATCAAGTACAGAAAGCAGTATAATCAGAAAAAATCAAAATGGAAGCACTTAAAGTCCATCTTTCTCCTTACTATTGCTTTTGTAGTTTACAGGACACCAAAACAGGATCTGCGGAGCTCAAACAAGCACAAACCCATGCAAATACGGGCTTTTAAACTAGAAAGTTGAAAAGGATATTAAAACTCCCCAAATGGCCAATAAACTACAATTTTTGAGCCAGAAACCACTCCTCTTCTGGTAGATCAGTTACCTAGTGCTTATCACTCCCACTGATAAGCTGGAAGGATTCCTTCTAACACAGAATAGTCTGGGGAACTCAGAAACTTACAAAATAGTCCTGGATATAGCAAATCTGTAGCTGGACTACTCTAGTAACAGGAAAGGCGGAAACAAGCTTAGAACTTTCTTTTTTTTCTTTTTTTTTTTTTTGCAGAAAAAATAGTTAAAACATGTATAAAAACGCTTTAAATGCAGTGCAAGCTAGTACACTTGAGTGTGTAGCATAAGCAAATACAGTTCAAATAAATGCAATTAAATTAAAATAAGAACTTAAATCAAGTGCAGAAAGCAGTATAATCAGAAAAAATCAAAATGGAGGCACTTAAAGTCTCTTGTTCTCCTTTCTGTTGCTCTTGTAGTCTGCAGGATGCCAAAACAGGATCCGCAGAGCTTAAACATGTGCAAACCCACACAAACACGGGCTTTTAAACCATAAAGTTGAACAGGATAGAAAAACTGCCCAAACGGCCAATAAACTACAATTTCAAAACCAGAAAACACTCCTCTTGTGGTCGATAGGCTACCTAGTGCTTACCACTCCCACTAATAAGCTGGAAGGCTTCTTTCTAACACAGAAAGGTCTGGGGAACTCAGAAACTTCCAAAACAGTTCTGGATACAGCAAATCTGTATCTGGAATACTCTAGTAACAGGAAAGGCGGGAAACTAGCTTAGAACTTTTTTTTGTTTTTTGCAGAAAAAACAGTTAAAACAGTAATAAAAATACTTTAAATGCAGTGCAAGCTAGCACACTTGAGTGTGTAGCAATATTAAAGGAAATACAGTTAAAATAAATGCAGTTAAAGTGCAGAAAGCAGTATAATCAGAAAAAAATCAAAATGGAGGCACTTAAAAGTCTCTCTTTCTCCTTTCTGTTGCTCTTGTAGTCTGCAGGACACCAACATAAGATCCGCGGAGCTTAAACAAGTGCAAACTCATGCAAACACAGGCTTTTAATCCAGAAAGTTGAAAGGGATAGAAAAGCTGCCCATATGGCCAATAAACTACAATTTTAGAGCCAGACAACACTCCTCCTGTGGTAGATAGGCTACCTAGTGCTTACCACTCCCACTGATAAGCTGGAAGGCTTCCTTCTAATACAGAAAGGTTTGGGGAACTCAGAAACTTTCAAAACAGTCCTGGATACAGCAAATCTGTATCTGGACTACTGTAGTAACAGGAAAGGTGGAAAACAAGCTTAGAACTTTTGTTTTTGTTTTTTTGCAGAAAAAACAGTTGCCTTGTAGCTGAAATACCTCAAAAAGGGTTAAAAAACATGCAGCTGAAGCTCTGGATGCTGCAGACCTGTATTTAGACTTTACTACTCAATTTTAAGGTTAAGAACTCAGTAAGAAAAACTTTAAATTAAAGTTTTAACCCAATGTGATAGTGTAGAAGTACTAGTCAATACCCATGATGACTGCCAATGTCCAGGAGGGATTTGGGCACTGCCCCTGGGAAGAATTTATGGTGTCCCATCCAGTCATCCAGGTTCATCTTGAACAGTGTCATAGACGTGCTCTGTTTCATATTAATTGGTAGCCTGTACCAAAGACATGGCAGTTGCTGGGAGGTAAATCTGCCCCTCCAGCTTGTCCCATTTAAGTCACAGGCCATACTTAAGTCCCTGGAATGGGTAGCCCTAGACACATTTGATTTACAGATATGCAGTAAGTTGATTAGGTTTGGGTCTTGGGTTGCTCTGTAGGCCTGGCATAAGTCTTCCCTAAGAGTTCTATATGATACGGAGTATAGTGACAGGGATTTTAGTCAGTCCATGTAAGGTACATGCTGGATGCCCTTGATCTTCTTTGTTAGAAACCTCTGAGATCTCTCTAATTGCTGTAGGTGCTTAGTACGGTACATACCGAATTGGGAGTTATACTCAATTATGGGCTGGGTAAGTGCTGTGTATAGTGGGGATTATAACTTCTTTTGCTCTCAAGGGAATGCCTTTACTAATCAAGTGAGCTATGTGGAAAGCTTTCCTTACAACAGTAGACATGTGGTGGTCGAAGTTAAGGTCACTGTCAGCTTGTGAGCCCAGGTCCCTTACCACTTCATGGGTACTTAGGATATTGTTATTGATTTGCTAGTGTAAAGGGACATTGTGCCAAAGGGAATGATGATGCATTTCTTTGCATTCAGTTTAAGACCGTGACTAATACACCAGTTGTTGGTCCATGTGAGACTCTCCTGGAGTATACTGACATCATTTGGGGATTCAATGATTGCACCTAGTTTGCACTTGCCTGCAAACTTGGTCAGCCACAGCCCTTTAATTTTGACCTGAACTTCTAAGAGGTATATACTAAACAGTAGGGGGCCCAGCACTGACCCCTGTGGCACCCCACTGGTAACAGATCTGTTGGTTAATATGGAGTCACCCACTTTGATAGTGTGTGTCTGGCATGTGAGCCAGCTGGCAACCCATCTTACAATGAAAGGGTTTACATTCAGTTTACTAAGTTTGTTGGTAATGCCTGAATGTGGGATTGTGTCAAAAGCCTTTGCCAAGTCGAGGTATGCTGTGAGCACAGATTCGCCCTCATCAATGGCCTTGGTCACACTTTCAAAGAAATCCACCAGATTTAACAGGCAGGATCTGCTCTTCACGAAACCAAATTGGGTATGATCCAGGGTTTGGAGGTCACCTATATCTTTATTTATGAGGCCTATAATGATATGTTCCATGGCCTTACAGATGAGGCTGGTAAAGCTTATGTGTCTGCAATTCTCCAGGTCTGCTGTTAGGCCACCTTTGTGGAGGGGAATAACTGTAGTTGTTTTTCATTATGCAAGAACAAAGCCTGTGATTGGGTATGATTGAAAAGGGTATTTACTGGTGATGCTAGTTCATGTTTTAGCCTGTTTAGAAGACAGCCTGGGATGTCATCTGGTCCCATAGAGGCCATGTTCTTTGCCTTTGACAGGGTTTTGAGGACCTGCTCTTCAGATATGTAAGGTGGGGGGAAGATTGGGAGAGGGTTTGTTGCAAGTTAGGAGGGGATAAGGGAGTGAAATTTTCGCCAGACCTATCTGCTAGCAGGTTTGCTATCTCTGTCAGGTCAGTGTGTGTGATACCATTGGCCACCAGTTTTGCACATGCTTGTTGGGTCCTACCCTTTAGGTTATGTACGTAGCTGTAAAAGGCCTTATGGTTATCCTTGGCAGTACTTGCTAGGTTTCTCTGAAAGGAACTCTTGGAGGATTTGACAAGTTGACTTACTTGCCTCTTAAGGCTGAGGAAGGTGCTTTTCCATTGTTGGTTCCTTGTCTTTGTTTTCTTGGACAGCAAATTTTTGCATTTATTGTAGAGTTTGTTGATGGTAGAAGTCCACCATGGCAGCTTAATTTTACTTGGGGCTCAGGCTTTGATTCTATCTGGTATAGCCGATTTTATACACTTATGCAAGTGATTGCACAGGGCATTAGTGTATGCTTTGGCATAATTATAACTTTCAGCTGGTGTCGGGGTTGGAATGTATTTGTACCTTCATCTAGGAGGGTATAGTTTGCCTTGGTGAAGTGTTTAGTCTGATTTTACCCTTTGTCTGTTTTTGTGTTAGTGTCATTTCGAAGGTGACTGGTTTGTGGTCAATTTTAACTAATGAGGGCCCAACAGTTGCAGCAGTGTACCTGTTTGACATGTTAATGAGGACTAGATCTAGAATGTTTGTTCCGGTTGTCAGGGTATGGACAATTTTCTCCAGGGCATTTGAATTCACAAAGTTAAGGAACTTTTGTGCTAGTGAGTTTGGGTTAGAGTAGGTTTCCCAGTTGCTGGTGGGATAATTGAAATCCCCCATAACCAGAGTGTTTGATAAAATTTGTATTATCTTCAGTTTGGCAAAGTAGGCCTCATGGGTGTCATGACCATTGAGGGGGATCTATCACTGGCTAGGACTTCTATGGGGGTCTTACCCACCATAACTGGGACCTGGAGTAACTCCATGGAGTTGTCCAGTCTAACTAGATGTGAGGTGAAGTTATCACTAATATAGACTGAAACACCACCTCCTTTGGTTTTCACATGTTCATTTTGCAGTCTAAAGGTGTGGAAGGTATTGTAGACTTGCTAGGCTGGGGTAGTCTCTGAGGCCTTAAACCAGATTTCTGTGACTGCACAGACATCTACATCTTCTAGTGATAGAAGTGCTTCTAGGGAGTGCAGTTTTTGGTTTAAGCTCCAAGCATTTAGCAGCATGCCCCTTATTTTGTTCTGATTGATTAATTTCACATTGGTAATGTTGTTTTCGAGACCTTGCCTAAAAAAGACACTATGGGAGAGGCAAGAGCCTTTGCCAGCAGCCAAAAGCCTAGGGGTGCCAGGTGCAAACCATCTCTGGCAAAGCAGCGAGGTTTGTTGACCATGGATTCCCAGGCAGACAGGAACTGGATCCCCTTGGAATGACACCAAAAACTAATCCAATTATTGAACTCAATAATTTTTTTGTTTATAATGTGGCATCATTCTAGGTGAGGGTAGTACTCTTCTCAAGGCTAGGGACATACCTGTCTGGAACACATACTCAGAGTGCTTGACCATGTCTCTCTTCATATAGTCCAGTGAGGTACATCTGAAGTCATTCATATCAACATGAACTATGACAGAATCATAACAGTACTTGTTGCTGAGAGACCTGAGTGCATGCTTGAGTTGGTGAATCCTGGCACCAGACAGCTGATCGTGACTTTCTCCTTCTCCAAAATGGTGAATGGGATATCCAAGTGTCTTACTACTGAGTCTCCAATGAGAAGAAAACTTGTTTTTTGAGTGTTACACCTTATGGGCTTGGAGGTGAGACACTGGCATTGCTATGTGTCATGGGTGAGGTGGAGATTGTTTCAGCTGTAGCAGACTTGTGTTTTGGAGGTCTCTGGTGTTTCGGTAGGTTTTTTGAGAGAACCTCCGCGTATGTGGGATTTACGTGTTTGATGCATATTATGTTTGAGTAGTGGTATGCATATGAGTAGTGATACTATGTGAATTTGTAGTGGTGGGTGAGTTGACAACCTTATCCGTGTTACTGTTTTGAGTGAGAGGGAACATGGAGTCTAGATTCTTGGTGTAAATACATCTCTCGCACTCTGTACTAGACTGTGTTATTAGTAGAGGGTTGTCTGTGTATATGAGGCAATTGCCACACTACCTCAAGAGACCCTAGTCAACAAGGTTGGCAGGAGAAGCAAGGGTAGTACAACTGTCCATAATGCTAGGTTGAAGATTGTTGTTGGTAGGGGTGGCTTTTCAGAAACGATCATGGAGGAGCTTGGCTAATGGATATTTCCGCCTGGGTTTTAAGGGAAAATTTGTTGAATTTAACTGTCTGGCTTTGGCACACAACTGCGCAGCAATGCATGGTGCTTTGTTGCATGCAAAGAAGCAGAAACCTGCACAGATGCAGGGCCTAAATACCAGAAGTTAAAACTAGAAAAAACTAACAAAATTCAAAAGGACCAATGAGGATGCTTATTCCAAGTCCTAGACCAGCTTCCCTTTACCAGTCAGGTGCCAATCAAACATAATTCTCTCACAAAAGTGTGCAGATAGGCCCCTTCCAATCCAAGATGACCTGAAAAACATGCTCTGAATAAACAAATCACTACAAACAGTTCCAGAATCAGCATAACTGGATCTGGACTATACTACAGCTACCCTATTTTAAGATGGAAGCACTAGAGAATATTTAATACAGCAGAAAAATAGTAATGAGACACTGAAAAATGTTTAAAACATCAGACAATCAGTCAGGAGGCTCTACAGAATGATTTAAACAGTTAACAGATTAGTTAATTAAGTACTGCTTGGTGGTAAATCCAGAGCAGGCAGAACAGATAGCTTTAAAACAGTGAAAAAATACATGTAGATACTTAACAAACAGTGGAAACAACAAAAAAGCTTGTTAAATAGTGAAAACAGCAATAATGGTGAAGAGTAGTTGGGAGAGGATAACAATGAAGAGCCATAGACACAAGGAGCATTTACATTAGAGGTTTTATTGATGAAAATGCTTATTGGATTAAGGTCACATGACAAGAATGCCCAGAACTATTTACACAAATGTAAAGAAATATTACTTTCCTTATGCATAGCTTCATCCTAATTTATTCAAAATAAAGTTGTGGTTTATATAAAATATATCAGAATCAAACTAAGCTATTTTATAGTAGGATATCATACCAATTTAAATTGGTGTAATATTTCATGAAAAAATGAAACCATCCTTTTGAATAAAAAACACAATTCAACACTGGGATTTCATACCAATATACATTGATGTAATATTTCATGAAAAAAAATCATAGCATCCTTTTGAATAAACATGGATTTTTCTTCCTTAATACAGTCAGTATGTCTCAGGGATTTATTTTAAATAAGTTTGCCATACATAGAATACTTGATACATGGACAGTTACTGGTATGAGAGGTTTCTACACTGATGTGCTTTTTTCACTTTTTAGTTATCTGTACATCTTGCAAAAATGTTCTACTGTACTGTAAAAGCAAAACAAATGGACTGCAGCACCTCTGTTTCACTTTACAATTAAAGATCTGATTGATTCTATTCAGGAGGACAGTAGAGCCTCAATCTGGCTAGTATGTCAGAGTTCCTTTACAGAATTTGTAGATATCTTGCTTGACTGCTCAGGCATCTTATAAAAGGTCTTCTTTGTCTTCTATATTTTTGTGAATCCATACCTTCAACATACTAGGACCTAGGTTCTTCTGCTTTCTCAGTAACTCTAACAAACAATAAATGTTTACTCTGGTATGAAGTGGTCCATGTTCAGTAATAGGTCCATATGCCATAGACACTAAGACTGCTTGGCACCTTAAACGTCTTCAGGTAGGTTACTGCCTTCCATTGCTATTAAGATGCTGCTTGCCTCACATTTCTCCAGATCTTCATTGCCACATTACAAGTTTGGTCATAAGGAGAAGGCTTGTCAAGGAAGATTTTCTTACTGCTGCATCATAAATGAGGTCTGAACCTTCATCATGGTGACATGCAACAATGCTGAAAAGCTAGACAACCGAACCTTCATTGAGCATTCAATGTAATAATTATTGTTTTTATATAAAAGTCAGCTCCCCAGGCATCACTGTTGCAGTTTTCTATGTATTTCCATGTGATTTTGTTCTCTGTTCTTTTTTCCTACCTTTTGCCGCTAATTTGCCTGTCTTTCTCTACTTTCTTCTCCCTCAGTATGAACATGATATGACCTGGTTCCTCCTTTAGTTGCCACACCCACACCACTATTTAAAGTGTACAGGTGCCATGGACACACTCTGCCCAGTGATAATCATTCGTGTTATGGAATCGTATTTTCCTGAGATGCATAATAATTCCCTTAGCTCTGTTTGCTGAGGCTTTAAATAGGTGACAAATAAGAATACATGAGATGATCTGGGCACTTATGCATAAGGTTTTATTGTTCAGGCTGCAGCAACAGCCTAACCATAACTCACTTACTGAGCCAAAACTTTCAACACTCCCAAGTCTCCCTGACTAAAAGAACTCTTCAGCATCTTAAGGCCATAGTAAAAGTGGCCATTGGTGTCAGTCCATGCTACCAAGGATTTGTTATCAGAACATTCATCATCCAAACTGAAGCTGAACTTGTCATCTAACTTTCAACACTGCTGCATGTCAGCATGATGAAGGTTCAGATCTCATCTTTGATAGACCAGTAAGAAACATCTTCATTGACAGATCCTTCTCCTTAGTGACAACAGCAAGAGCCACTAACAAAATGAGCCTTGCACCATCCCCTGTTCAGCTAGAAATGAATTACAAAAATCTGGCTAGAGCTATGAGGGAAGTGTGGGATGAAATGCTGGTGAATTGATATGTTGGTCAAAGAGCAAAAACAGTACTGGCACAACTTTGTTGTGCTGCTGGGGCTATTCCTTTTGCCAACCCATGCCCTGTGTACTTAGCTGTAAGTATCTCATTACCAGTAGTCATCAATTTACCAGACCCAAGGACCATGACACCAATGACCATTAAATATTAGGTGTCACTCTTCATATTAAGGCAAACATATTTGATATGGATGGATTCTAGTCTGGTCACTCATCATAACAGGTTATGCCAGAGACTGGTCTGGCATGTTTTAAGTCCATGCAGCAAGTTTAAATGTATTCCAGTCAGACATAAGTTCAGCAAACCCTGCTAGTTCTGATTTTCAAAACAAAACTCAAGTTTGACACCTATGGATCATGCAGAGATGAACTGTGTTGTACCATATGCATTACAAAAAGGATCCTTGCTGGTTCCTCAGAGCAGAGAAACCACTAAACAGCCATCTTCATTGTTGGATGCAAAACCCTTCAGAAAACAACCATACAATCCCCCATTAAACTCAGGGCACCTAAACTCACTTATGAAGTTGCTGTTTGCTGATCTAAATGAGGAAGAGAGTTCAGTCTGCCCCCTCCCCCACCACAGTTTTGATCTACTTCAAGAACAACAGAAGTGGCCCACAGATCCAACATCCTACTCACAGAGAAATCTGTAGGAAGAATGCAAGTTTTCACCTCAGATTATCTGGGTTGTCCTGTCCTATAATATGCTACAAGCTGGTATGAAATAATCCTGACACAGTAGTCCAATGCTGAGGAAGCCTGACATGATTTTTCATCCACCAGGGATTGGTCAGTCTGGTTAAGGATTCCCAAGCCAGACCCATTATGTCAACAGCATACCTGAAGAAGACTCATACTCATCAGAGTCTTGCAATCCATCTACCAGGCAAAGTGTCTGCAGTGATGATTTGGTTTAGGATGTAGTTTTTCATGGTCTTGACTTTATCCTAAGGACATTGAACTACTAACCCACGTCATATTTCCAGGAAGAAATCAGTGATAAATGCTCCAGGTGGCAGAAAAATTGCTAGATGGGTAAAAGAAGGAAAACTTCAAGGTTTAAATGTCCACTTTTTCCAGCTTAAGAAACTCCATGATTTGTGTCATTAACATTAGAGTTTTTTTGGTCAAAAATTGTTTATTTTTAATTAAAATAACATTTACATAATATTTTTAAATATCATTTTAAACAACTATATACAATATTTACAATAGCCTGACTTTCAGTTATATACACTGTATGTTATTAAATATAGAATTAACAGATCAGTTATCAGAGATACAATATTGATTATTGCAGAGTGTCCAACAAAGATATAACTTTCTTCCAAGGATTATTTACCAATGGCCTGGGATAGAGTCGTAGTGCTTTGATTTTTATTTCCATCGATGCAGTTGTCTTCAGTAAAGTGTAGAATTCTTCCAAGGTCAGGGGTGTATTTGAATTCCACCTTCTGGTTACACATTTCCTAGATATAACAAGTATTGTCCATAACAAATACATATTTGTCTTATTCAGGTAGGGACCTTCATTTGCATTTAGTATAATCAATACTTTAGTTAAGGTAAAGGATTCATTAAATAAAGCTTGTAAAAAATGATTGATTCCATTCCAATATGATTAATTTTATTACATTCATAAAAAATATGAATCCAGTCTGCTTTATTTGACTTTTCAAACCTCCAGCAAAAAACATTTGTAGTAGTACTGATCTTTTTAATTCTATCTGGTGTTAAAAATGCTCTATGTAAGTATTTGCAGTTAAATATTTCCAATACTGAGTGTTAGAGGTGTACTTAACTGATAGCACGATGTTAGTTTTAATTTCTTCTGTTAACTGCAATGACTGACCTTTTGTTAAGAACTGCCAGCATGATGGTTTGGGAATTGTTTTATATGTTATTAACTCTTTATATAGATTTGAAATGGAATTTTTCTTTTCACAACTATTATATATATAAATTCATACAGAAAACTTATTAAATTTGGAATATATTTAAATGAGGAATTATTAATTGATCTGCATAAATCTTGAGTGTACATTAGAATGCTTTGTAAGGTTAACCAGTCCTGTGTTGGAATATTGTAAGCAGTTTTTATCATATGTGTATCTGAAACATTTAATTGATTTACACATTGAAACCAGCATAATAATACATTTTGTTCCCAGGAGGTTATTGTTTCCCTATATATTTTGTGAGGAAAGTTCTTAGTGATGGTAAGTGGGGTTAAAAGGTCAAACCAAAGTTTTAGATCTATGTTTGCAATGATAAGTTTCCTAAAGGAATTGATGTAATGATTAATCAGTGTTGTTTTAGAAGGTTTTGTTATATTATACTGCATATTTATGCATAGTATGTACCACGGTTTGTTTGATTTGTCTACTATTAATTTTTTTTTAACAGATTAAATTCATTTGTTAATATAGCTGTTGTTAATTCTTTCCAGTTGGCAAAATAATTTGGGTTTATCCAGTCTATTGTAGTTTTAAGCACAGATGCTTTTATATATGTTTCTATTTCTGGGAAGTTCAATCCTCTTTGTTTCCAGGGTCTAATATGATGAGTTAGAGCTACTCTATTCTTTTTGGGATACCATAAAAAATGTTATTAAACATGAGTTTATTTCTTTAAGAATGCATCTTTCAGGAATGAACTGTATTGCTAATGTTACATATAGTATTTTTGGCAATAAGACCATTTTTATTAATTGCAATCTGTCTTCAAAAGTTAATATAATTTTGTTCCATTTTTCTATATATATTTTTATTTCAATAATATTTTTATAATTTATTAATATTGTTTTGTTTATATTTTTGCATAACACTATTCTTAAATAATTTAGCACAAGTTCTAGTTTTCCTGTGATTGATTTATCTGTAACTTATACTTCTTTTTTTCTTATTTAAAAATAGAAATTTTGATTTTGAGCTATTAAAGTGTAGACCTGAAATCTTATAAAATTTCTCCATTACTTCTTCTAGCTCTCCTAATGACTCTCTGGAGTTTGATAGGGTTAATAAAATATCATCAGTAAAAAGCATTATTTTAGATATGTACTGGTCATAGACTTCTATTCCTTTTATTCTTGGATTATTGCGTATTATTTCTGCAAGTATTTCTATAGCCAAAGCAAATAAAATAGGAGAAAGGAGGCATCCTTGTTTAGTACCTTTCATTATATGGATAGATTCTGAGGTGAAAGGACCTAATTTAATGTAGGCTAAGTTATTAATATATATGTTTTTTTAGAAATAAGATGAAGGGAGGAGGAAATTCAAATAATGCTAAAGTTTTAAATAGATATTCCCAGTTGAGGGAACTTGAAGTCTTTTTCTATGTCTAATCTGATTACAAGTGTTTCTCTATCTTCTTTATTCACGTAATCTATAAGATTAAGTATCCTTTTAATATTATCATGTGTGTGCCTGTTGTATAAAAATCCAGTTTGATCATTATTAATTGTCTTTGAAAGTGGGATTTTCATTCTGTTAGCAGGATTGACATGAATATTTTGTAATCATTATTCAGTAAAGATATAGGTTTGTATGAGGTGCAAAAGTCTGATGGTTTATTATCTTTTAGAATTGGTGTTATGAGAGAATATTTCCATGAGGGTGGTATTTTTGCTTCTGCCTGGACTTCTAGCAAAGTTTTATGAAAAAAGGGAGATTACTGTTGTAAGGAAGAGTGTGTAAATTTCTGTAATTATACCATCTATCCCTGGATCTTTGTTAGATTTACTTTCTTTTATCTTGTTAGCTACTTCTTTGTAGGATATAGGTTTTTGTAGGTCTAGTTTTAAGTTTTCTGGATTTTATTTTATATTGATAAGGTTTGTATCTAAGTTTATTTGGTTGGTATCTAAATCTTCCTTTTTGAAGTGTTCCATATAATGGAACCGAAATGCTTCAAGGATGGCTCCTATATCTGATACTTTTTCCCTTTCTTTTCATGATATATACTACTAATGGTATTTGCTTTAGATTGTATTTTAATTCTTGTAGATAAGTTATGTAGATATCAGGAGGAGGTGGTTAATGAGTTTATTTTTAATTTTTCCAGGGCTAGACAAGTTTTGTGTGTTAGAATTTCATTATATTTTTTATTAATTCCTTTATTTCTTTTTTGACTTCTGGACAATTCTGTTTTTTTTTTAGATTTTGCTGTTAAGAGACTGGTTTGCAAGTCTAATGATTCAGATTCCTACTCTCTGACTTTATTTTTGTACCAGCTAAGAGTCTTACCAAATAAATACACTTTTAATGAGTCCCAAACCATGACTCTACTGATTTCTGTTGTATTATTAATTTCAAGAAATAATTGTAGTTTTGACAACATCCAGGGTCTGAATTCTTTAATTTTCGTGATATATACATTAGAGGTTTTGTTGATGAAAATGCTTATTGGATTAAGGTCACATGACAAGAATGCCCAGAACTATTTGCACAAATCTAAAGAAATATTACTTTTCTTATGCATAGCTTCATCCAAATTTATTCAAAATAAAGTTATAGTTTATATAAAATATATCAGAATCAAACTAAGCTATTTTACATTTGGATATCATGCCAATTTAAATTGGTGTAATATTTCATGAAAAAATGAAACCATCCTTTTGAATAAAAAACACAATTCGACACTGGGATTTCATACCTGTATGCATTGATGCATTATTTCATGAAAAAAAATCATAGCATCCTTTTGAATAAACATGGCTTGTTCTTCCTTAATGCAGTCAGTATGTCTCAGTGATTTATTTTAAATAAGTTTGCCATACATAGAATACTTGATACATGGACAGTTACTGGTATGAGAGGTTTCTACACTGATGGGCTTTTTTCACTTTTTAGTTATCTGTACATCTTGCAAAAATGTTTTACTGTTCTGTAAAAGCAAAACAAATGGACTCTGCAGCACCTCTGTTTCACTTTACAATTAAAGATCTGATTGCTGAAAGCAGGTGTAAGAGCAAAGCAAGGCTGTAACAATTCAAAACCATCCAGGAACAACGTGATTCTAAAAGCAGGTTTATTCACTAGGCAATCAAACAGTGGTAAGTGCTTTCACCCAAGAGGGCTTCTTCAGACCATAACCATTCACAAACACCTATTAACTTTTAAAGGAAAAAAAGCATGAGAAACAGTTAAAATCCCTTAAAGGTAACAGCCTCATAAAAACAATACAACATGTAAATAAAATATAACTATAATAAGAAACAATATACATCAATACATATATACATATACTGTTATCATGAAAACAATACAGGCATCCCAGAATAATATTTACAATATGTAAAACATTTTAATATAAAAAATTAATATAAGATACCTATCTAAGGCCTCTAGATTTTAAAAAGGGCTTACGTGGTATCTTATCATTGAGTCCTTGATGTTGGTCAGCCCTTAACCTGATGATCCATCTGGACTTCTATGTTTCAGTACTATTCATCACATCCCCACCCCTACAAGCTGATATGAAATAATCCTGACACAGTAGCCCAATGCTGAGGAAGCCTGACAGGATTTTTCATCCACCAGGGATTGGTCAGTCTGGTTAAGCATTCCCAAGCCAGACCCTTTATGTCAACAGCATACCTGAAGAAGACTCATACTCATCAGAGCCTTGCAATCCATCCACCAGGCAAAGTGTCTGCAGTGATGATTTGGTTTAAGATGTGTTTTTTCCTGGTCTTGACTTTATCCTAAGGACATTGAACTACTAACCCCATGTCATATTTCCAGGAAGAAATCAGTGATAAATGCTCCAGGTGGCAAAAAACTTGCCAGATGGGTAATAGAAGGAAAATATCAAGGTTTAAGTGTCCACTTTTTCCAGCTTAAGAAACTGCATGATTTGAGTCATTTATAACATGGCTCAGGCTTTAATTACATCCGTGGCTGTAGGAAGTGCAATGTCTAAGTATCTGGCTCAGGCTCACTGAATTTGTGGAAGATAATAATGTGGCCTTTTTAGATTCCTCTTTACAGAACTCTACTGTTCAGTGATATGGTCAGTAGACACCTTAAGAAGTAAGGAAAAACCCTGACAGCTGTGAGCATAAAGCTACAGCTTTACAAAGGTCCTTTTCAAAAATGTTGAGGAGCCAGTGACAAGTGTGGTCACAGAATCATCAAGTGGTGACAGGAAAAGGCCAGAATCAAGGCCACTTAAACAATGATAGCAACCATAGAGGTAACAACAAATGCCACTCAACAGGAGGATGTGGGCAGTTCACAGAGAGCAGCAATACTGAAATCTTCCCTGATTACACGATCTAGAGGCATTCAGTGGAATATTGTGTCTCCACTTCAAAAACTGGAGAAAGTTCACATGGGACATGGGTCAAGGGCTAAGTATTTAAAGGTCTAAATAACTTAAGCTCTAAAGTGTCTTTCTTTTTGAGCCATGAGAGACTCAGTCCTATTTGACTCTCTATTTCTTTGCAAAAAAACAGTGGCTCTACAGACACCCACACTAAAGACCTAAATCCACATCAACAAATAAACAATTTTCGCTGAAGAGCTAGGTTTGTAACTCAATGTATTCTTAGCGAATTGAGTAAGCTACATCTCCAGGTGAAAAAAAGTACTTCTTTGGCTACCTCCAAGGCCAGCTTTGATGAGTGAATGGGAAGATATAAATTTACACAAGGGTTAACATGTGCAGCTCTGTTTGATTTGTGAGGTAAGTGCTATTAAGTACATGAAAGGGGGCTGCTTAAAGGTGTATATGGCTAGGCATCTTATGGTCTCTGTAATTGCTTGCCTGGTATCTTCCTATGTTCTGATTATGTCTTTGGATGTGTGAAGACAAAAGTGCTAAATAATAGAATAAAAAATTATGTAAAGACTACAGTAGGGTTTATTTATACCCCTACAGAAAAGGGCTATTCAAAAGGTCCTACTAGGCTACTACAAAATCTGCCTTTTTGGTGACAAAGAACACCACATATGACTTCAGGCTCATTCGTAGCTGAAGAAAAATTTTAAATGGTCTCAGTACAAATGACCTTTTCACAAATGTTGATTGGATGCAATTTTTGGACATTCAGAACACCTATCTGCATTTAAAAGCTGCCACGGAATCCATGAGGTACCTCCAGTTCTGGATAGCAGCCAATCACCACCAGTTCAGACGCTTGCACTTCATTTTCATCCCAGCCCCTGGGTGCTCCTCAAATGCATAATAGCAGTAGCAATCTATCAGAAGTTAAAAGAACAAATACCTTCCCTAATCTAGACAATTGGCTGCTTGCTCCAGTCACCCATATGCAATTAACCAACCACGTACAGTCTCTGATTGGACTACTCAGTCTCCTGGATATTACAGTCAACACACCCAAGTCACAACTTATACCCAAGTGATGTATTATTTTCTGAAGATGTAGTTTGGGAATCAAAGCCTGCAAAATGTTTCTGCCAGAAGAGGAAATCACTGCCTGCAAATTTCTTTACAACTGCATTCATAACTTTCATTGTAGTGGATGATTAAGCTGCTATGGAGGCAGCAGAATCATTAGTGTCCCAAATAATCACCACTGCTTGCTTTTGCATAGTATGGATACAGTGATGACACAACACCGCTGACCTGTCCATCAGCAAACTATTCCTGACTTGTCTTCCTACTGCTACACTTAACATGAATATGACTGGTTCAAGGTTCCTTCTTCTATCAGGAATCACTGCTCCATATCAACATCTTAGAGGCCTGTGCTGTTATTCTCCTACCATCTTTCCAGAGTTCTGTACTCACAGGATCCCTAGTTGTCTACATGGACAGCTTGACAGTTGCTTAGTATATCACTTAACAAGGGGAACACATTCGTTTTCATATTCAGATAAGAATCAAGCAGTGGTACTTGCCATACCCCAAGATTTCTTCCTGGTAGCTGTGCACAGAAGAGGGGATTTGCACACTGTATATAACAAGATGAACAAGAATTTGTTCCTAAGCTATGAGTTGTCACTAGAACAGGAAGCACACAGACAATCTGCCAAAACAACCAGTTACAGATTTATTTTAAGACCACCGTATGTAGAATACCAGAACTTATTTTCCTTCATCCTAATCAACAACAGGAAAGTGAGGAACACATTATCAGAAATGTGACCACATTTCCTGCTAAACAAAGTTTTGTCATTTTTCATTAGTCTCAAATAATTCAAAAGACCAATATAGTGTGAGCCAAGATGGTACTGGTGGCCCCTTACTGTTCCACACAGGTGTGGTTCCCACCACTAGCCCTCATCTTTGGAAGGCCACATTAGGTTCATGCCATTCAGAAGCCTAATATCTTATCTGTTAGGTGTATCTCACCTGCATGTTGACACCCTTAAGCTGTAAGTCTGTTTTCTACAGTTTTAACATGGTTAAACCACTACTCACAGTCAAAGTCACAGAGATTTTGCCTAGTCAGTGAAAAGTTTGTCATGGAAAATGTATATGGAAAAATAGCCCTGGACCATGTTTTTAGATACTTGACAGATCTTTACCAAAAGAAAAATCAGTTATCTCTCCATTAAAGTTCATTTAACTGCTAATTATACATTCTGTCTAGGTTAAGTCTTGCCATCCTTAGCTATCTTTAAGGGTAGTGACATATTTTAATAGATTAGTTTTACTTTAGATCCCCTGTGAGGAATGGTGGCATGGATAGGGTTTGAATCACATCATTGCTACCTAAAATGTCACAACTTGATGACACCACTGTCACCAATGTGAAGAAAAGGTTTCTGCTGACACTGAGGCATAGTCACTTGAGTAATACCACAGATATTTGGCAAGTTAAAATAAAAGAAAGTAACTGCACAGAAGCTTATCTCAGATATCAAGTCAGAAAATGCAGTCTACCTCCTAGAACTTCCCTTGAAGTAACACCATCCATGGGATATCCAGGACTTTTCTTCTGATTAGCTCAGACTCTGGGTCACTACTACTAACAAGCTCTAACTCTAAGGTAGTCACATTACCAACCCCGGATGGAGGTGTGGGCCCACTCTAGGTCTCTTCTTACTGACCTCCCTGTGTGATATCTTTCATGCCTCATTGTTGGTAACAGCATACACACAATGCACTACATTGTCAAAATCATTCCTTATTAGGACATTGGAAGGGACGTCCTCAAACAAATTATCCTGCTGCCTTCCTTACCCCCTTCCCAATCCAGATAAACTCTGCCAAAGGTATCTGAAAAGATTTTCCTCCCAACACCTTAACTATAATGGACTGCCCAGGTAAGCAGTGTTTCTGTCTGACCACTGCAGACTTGACTGTGTTTGTGTCTCAAGCTATTTCCCTTTTAGCAATGGCCTCTTACATTCTATCATGATAAGGTACAAACTTTGTGATAGGTTTAGCTGTTGTTTCAAGACAACCCACACATGTCATTGAACTTTTTTTGCTTGATGCTTCATGAAACATTTGTTCTGCCTCCTACCTCATTGAACAATATGAATATACATGCCTCATTTTGTTATATCCTGGGTGTGTACCAGAAACTATGCCACCCCCCTTTTCCTGTGTTCTCTGCTTAAGTTCCCCTGTATAGGTTCCTTTATACCCATATGCAGTGATAGATACTCCCACCTATGCAGTGGCAGCCTGCCAGCTAGGTAGATGCTACCCTTACCCCTACTTCCTCAGCAGTGTTACACTCCCAATCTATCAACCAAATCCTCATGTTCTCAGGCAAAGTGCCAAGGGCTTTTCCCTGAGCAAAACTTCTGCAAGCATTTCAGATGTGGTGACCTTACCTACATTCACCCATCTGTGAAAACAAGTGGTGATTTCTGTAATATATGCAGTCATAGGTTCATATTTTCTAAACTTTTGTACATCAGGGGTTAACCTGAAGCAAACATTCTTTAACTCTTCGCATAATTTAAACCATCAGGATCACTAACTACCTTCATTGCTTTAACCTTGAACAGGTGAGTTAAAAATGTCAGCAACTGCCCTTGGTCAATTTGGTGATAAATATGCACTTTTTTAAATGCACTTATAAAGTTATCTGAATCATCCCCCTCTTTATACATAGGAAATATTTTTGTGCTGAGCTGTGCTTCCTGGGTTTGGCTTTCCCCTCCCCATGACTCATGGGGCACTGGTGAAGTATGGTCATACATCATGCTCGAACTGCTTCCCTGAGTCATCTGCTTCTGTCTGCACTTGTCGCACTATTAGTTCTTGCTGTGCATTCCTTTGTCAGTTGTGCCATTGATATTTTAGCAGAGTCATCAGAAGAACTAATTTCTGCATGTTCGTAAATGAAACTGGCTAAAAATTAAAATATCTCTTGAGCATTGTGAAGGTTGCCAGCCTAGCTAGATAGAATTCTGTAGATACTTCTATGTCATTTGTAAACATTAATATAATCCACAAGCTTGGTTTACAAATGCAAAGAGAACCATATGTTATGAATAAACTATATGTTGTACTAAGCTTCAAAAACGTAACCATAGTGCACTCTGCTGGAAGAAGGCTGATAAGTCAAGCATTGTATGACTGATCTCAAGCTCAGAGACAGGATATCTCAGCCAGCAAATTCTTTCTATTGTCTTGATTTAAGGGATAATTACTAAATTTTACATTTATAATGTCTTTTATTGCTGTGGCTTCCTGGCTAGGTGCAGCTTACTAAGAAATGTAAATTTTGAGTTTCTGTTAGCCTGGGAACCAGATAAATGTCAAGAATGATGTAATGTGAAATGAGTTAGCAGTACTGTGTTATCAATTTAAGACTTTTTCAGAGAGACAGGATTAAGCATTTTGGATTTTATTTGAACCTGAACACATCAACTCATCAGCATTCTGCCTTTGCTCTGTAAGTAGGATCTTAGATCTTAGTATTTCTATTGGAGTTAGATAGAAATTTAGCCAGATTAGTCTAGCTGTTTTCTATATTTATGTCAGACTATTCTACAGTATTATTTTAAAGCATTTTCCTGTGATTTCTGAACTCTGTAATGTCATTGTATTGAAGTAATAAGATTTGTCTTGTGGTATTATTTATTATTACATTTTTTAAGCCTTTCAACTGTGGCTGTTTTGCGTAGAGAAATTTTAAGGTCTTAAAGTACATTGCATGTATTTGGTGATACTGTCCAAGCCACTCCAATAGCTTTAGCCCTGGGCCACACTATTTGGATAACAGTAATATTGCACAGTGAAATTGGTCACCCTTTGGGAAGGGCCTTATAGTAGCTGATATTAGTGGTTGGTGGCAGTGATTTCTACCTTATAGTCTGGAGAGAAGGGGGCATAGCTGGAGAACCTGTGCCAGCCTTCCCCAGGAGTGTGTGTTGTATATAACTCATATCTCAAAGTATGTGTCTGTTAGCTACTTGGGCAGGGACATGAAGCAGTGCCTGGACAAAGAGGGTGCTGGAAGTTTTGGTTTGACCACTAGGCTGAGATTTATACCCTATAGCTGTGCCAGTGGGGAGTCTTATTGGGGATCTGGAGAGAAATGGAGAAACCAGCCCCAGACTGACTGTGATCTCTGTGTGCTCTTAAGGGAAATTGTACTTTACTGTGTATGTATTTGTTAGCCTTCCCAATGTGCATGCCCCTCACTGGTGCTAGTGGTGTGGATTGAGGCTCCTTGATTACTGGGCCAGTGTATGGGTGGCATAAGCATAACCAAATATATGTACGTTTTATCTTTTGGATGAGACACTCACACAAGCACACACCTTTTGTAGGCTGAATTCAGTCCTAGTATCCTCACTAATTGCCCACCAAATATGTTAGGAATGCTGTTAGATGGGGTCTAGACACCTACATATATATATATATATATATATATATATATATATATATATATATTTATATATATATATATATATATATATACACACACACACACACACACACACACACACACACACACACACACACACACACACACACACACATACACACACATATCAAATGACAAGTAGTGTCATGGATGAAGCTTGAATCCCACTACTGCAAACCAAATATGTGATGACCAGGTGGATCAATGGGTTTGGATTTTACCACTGCCACCTAAGATATGACAGATTAATGATACCACTCCACCAATGTCAATAAAAAGACCTAGGTGGCACCAGAGCGATGGCCTCTCTCCCTCTAGTTGCACTACTGGTACCAAGGAGATTAAAACAATTGAAAGAAGATGCCTTCAGTCTTACTCAGTAATCAGTTTACATAATCCAACCTGACCCCAAGAGCATAAAAGGAATATGCACTGTTGTTTATCAGCTTTCAACATCCACCCCAAACCAGAGTGTACAAAGGCAATTTACAAAGCTAAGTCTTTGGCCTAACATGTCCCAGACCCATCCTCACCACTGTCTCTATGATCTACTGTGTCTTCCAGTGCCTCTTACCCACTGTAACTGCCTTTCACTCAAATTATTTTCACACACTCACACACACACACACACACACACACACACACACACACACACACACACACACACACACACACACACACACACACACACACAATTCTTAGGGGAAGTTGGTAGAATTCCTCAACTCTCTACAACTTCCGTACTAGTCTAGTTGTACTGCCAGCACTCTGGAATGGCCAGGGACCTCCAATTAGTTGCTGCTCTTAATCAAACCAAATATATACACACACACACACACACATATATATGCTAATAATGCCCTTATTGTTCTGTAATTCTACTACTTACCTCCATCTCCATTCCTCTCTTTTTTTCAATTTCTTCTTCCTTTTTTTCCTTCTTTCCTTTTTTCATTTTTCCTCTTTCTCTCTTCTGTTTATTCTGCATATATTATACATCATCCCCAGGATTTAATAAACTCTGTGCAGGTACATGTACACGGCACAGTTCCCCCTTGGCAGAATGCCATGCATATTAATGATGGCGTGCTGCCGAGGGGAGCTGAGGAACATGGATACTTAATCAGTGTAGGGAGAGGTGTAGCAACTACCTGTGGCTGCAGATGAGTGTCAGGCTCCCTGTAATGCTCCCTGCCACTGTTGTAATATTGTGAAGTGTGTCAGCTGTCTAATAAGTCTTTTGTATGATGTATTATTTTTTTTAATATTTTTATAATTTTTTTTAACTGCATGTTTGTGCAGTGTGACATGGAGCACAGCAATGCCAAGCTGTGCTCACATGTAGACAGCTGATACCTGCTAGACATCTAAAAATAGAAATTGGATGTAATTATCATACTTAATTTTTTTTTCATTGACATTTGCACGGTGCGGCGCAGAGCACAGCAGAGCTGAGCGAGCAAATACATACATGGCAGACACCTGCCAAACATCTAAAAATAGAAAACAGATATAATTAATTATTTATTTATAGGTGTGTCTAAGTGTGTTTGCGTGGCACTGCGAGGTACTCAGCAATGCTAAATGGCATTCTAGCAGTATATGTGAAGGTATACTAGTTTTTATTACAGCCAACTAGCTACATGGATAGAGTCATAGTCTTATGTGCAGTAGGTCTTAGGCTCGAGTCCATAACAGGCACAATATGGCCATAAATGAATGTACTATTTTTCTTTACAGTATTGTGAATTTTGGCACTGTGGCACTCTGCTAAGCAATCATGTTAAGCAGTGCATAAACATGCTAAAAGCTGCCAATGTTTGCACGGTGCTAAGCCTCACTAAAACCATGGTTCTGTGAGTTTTCATGCTGCTTGGCTTCACTTAGCTGGTTTGTATGCTGCTAACCAACATGGTGATTCTTTGAATGTTGCTGAATGACGTGTAAGGGCAGAAAAAACAGCCTTTATTAAGCCCAATAGGTGGGAATTCTGCAACAGTCATTGGAGTTCATTCAACTCTTGGTGTGGCTGGCAGTGTTGGTGAAGGTGCGTACTTTCGGGCACAGCAGTGGGGCATTTAGTAGTCCAGGGTTATGGCTGGCTCCTTATTAAAATTCATGAACCCCGGCTGATGCAGGGCAGACTCCAGGGATCAGAGTGCAAGGTGGAGGCCTGAGACCATTTGGCCAGGGAACTCATCAGTGTTGCTGGTATCCCCTGCACAGGTGAGCAGTGTCATCACCATTTTGTTGACCTAAAAAGAAGGAGGAGGGGAACCCTAGACACCTGGGTCCAGGAAGCTCGAGCTGGGAGTGCTCCACAAGTATGTAAGCATGTCTTCCTCTGTCTAACCAATATGCAAGCTGAAGGTCTGCAAAACAGGTATGCATAATGGTGTGCTTCTCTCCCAACAGCTGCAGCTGAGTGGGCTCACAATGTCAAGTCCCATGCCAGGCACCTGGCCAGGTTGCACCGTGAGCATGGTGAGTATGGATTTAGTATGCCAACTGTAGTGCAATAAGCAAGTAAAGATAAAGCATTTACTGAAATAAAGTATACACAAGAAAAACTGTACTGCAATAAATAGGCATGTAGACCTGTAGGGTCTATGTTAAATGTTCAAACATCCAAAATGTCAAACATTACATGGTCGAGACCAAATGTTCGACATTTGGATGTTCAAACACAGAAAAAAACACTTTAACAGTGTAGGCAGGGGGAAAAGCCCCTGTGCACCCCCCTACTTAAATATACCAACTCCGAGACCACACTTCAGTGCAGAAAAGGGAAATTCTTCCTATCTGCACCATACGGTGCCATTGAAAGTCTATCTTCGAGCCTCAAAATTTCAAACGTTTGGTCTCGACCATGAAACGTTTGAATTTCTGAGCGTTCGAAGATTTGACAGGTACCCAAACTGTAGTGCAATAAATGGGTAATTAGAGCTATAGAGCTTTAGTGCAATAAATGAACAATAAGAAATGTATACCAATAAAGCAATAACAATACCAATGACAGTAAGCAAAATGTTATTCAGCAGGATTGTGTTTTGTCAAAACCATTGTAGTAGAGCTATATGCATTGATTTTCTATGGTAAGGTTGCTGCAGTCAAGTGTGGCACTGTAATAGCTGTAGACTGCAAATCTAATGATCTGCAAACTATATTGCTCAATCCATAGTAGTGTCCAAGGCTGTCTCCAGGCCAATATTGGTCACATAAATGGCAAATGCATCCTCACCTACCCAACTTACCTCCCCCACACGTACCTATGTCCCTTCCTCAACATTCCATTCTCACCTTAAAAAAAGAAAATGGGCATCTGTCTCAAAAAAAAATATCGGCCTATACATAGCTCTCCATTTCACACACATGTCCACTGGACACACATAATTCAGTCCAATTGGCTTGACAATGTAGTTATGGTGTCCTCATCCCTCTCTCTGGGGTTTGAGAATCCAAATTCATCTATAAAGTCTGTCAAAGTGCACAGCTGTTGCTGTACAAGAAATGGATAGCTATGGTTCTTTCTTACACCCTTCATGCATATCCCTCCCTGCCTTTCACTGTGTTTTTCCTCTGATTGCCCCCATTTCACCACTTTCATATCCCATTTATTTATTTTCTTTATATTTTTTTTAGTGCGGAGCTGTGTGACACGGCATGTCATGCAGCTTTGCTAAGATCAGCTGAACAGAGCTATAATGACTATATGTGCTTCTAACAGTATAAGACACGTATAAAATCAACACCTCTGCCATGTTTCATACCCAAGCCCATCACATCTGCAGCACACTGCATTACCCCACCATGCCACTCTTAATTAAAACAGGTGGTTTAGACAAAACATAGTAATTGCCAATTAGAGTCATTAGTCATGTTTCAGTGGAGCAGCACACTGCGCCGCACAGCTCAAAGTAAAATAAAAAAATAATGGAAAAAATGGAAGTGTACCTTGGACTCTGGTGCAATAATGCACCACTAGACAGCCAAAGACATGATAATGGATGTAACTGAGACCTGTGATAGCAGGTACATTTGCTCTTTTATCAGCAACATGTAAAAAGTCACCTGCTAAGGCAGTCACAGCCTGTATGTGTGCACACATATCTTGCAAATGCACCCACTGTAGCAGGGACTCAGTAGCTCAGTCTGTTAAATGCCATGCATGCAGTACCTTTTGCCACACACAGTCCTGTGTTCAAATCCAGTGTTGTGTTGCATTTCAATTACATTTTTATGAAGACAGCAATTAATGAATGACTCATGCACTCATTATCCACACAAAGCATTGCAAAGTAAATAACTGCTTTTCACTGCATTACTATATGTCGCCTAGTACTCTGTTATTGACACAGTTGCCTAACATACATACCTTAAGCACATGCCATAATTTGAGTGTCAGGGGTACTCTCACCCTGGCTCTGCCTCTACAACAAGAATGACATAGCTGACACACATACACCTACAGCTTATTATCCTCCAAAGTGTTCACACTCACTGCCTATGTCTATTATGTGCAGCAGCAGCTGCAGCCTATGGTAGACACACCTCTATGTAAAGGTTTCTGTTACAGACCTACCCACTGTGATGATGTAGTCTCCTCACCCCAGTAATGTCCATCTCAGTGGCTAAGAAAGGGGCCCTGCTCTACATGAAGACCTTATATATTGCACAGTTATTACATGTCATTTGCTAATGATACTGCAAGTTAGCTGTTTTGGCTGCAGTTAGCACATCAGAGTCTCAGATTGGTTTAGAGGCAATTACCTGCTAATGAGCAGCATGTTAAAATGCAAGCAGCTGGCTATGGGAAAACATTCTGTATGAGACTTTCCTCACACAGACAGCACACATTTGTGACACAGTAGTAGTAGCACATTTCGACAGAGAAGAACTGCACTCCACCAGGTATGTAACTGTTTTTTCTGTATAACAGGATACAGATGGGAGGATAGGGGCATGGAGAATAGGGAGTACAGCTGTACGCCTGTCTTATACCTGATGGCATATCACTGATACCCTGCAGTCTTGAACATACAGGGGACGTACAATATATCAGAGTTGTATTGTCTTTTGTCATTGTGGTACACTGGTGTTGTTGGACATCCCAATATACTGGTTATTTGTGTAGTTAATATACATGTATATGTCTAATAGAATATGTTTTAGTATTTAAATTTATAAGATAGTAAATGTTATATAATAAATTAATGATTTTATTGAATGAAAAATGCTATTGGTTTATGAGTTAATTAAGCAAATATAAAAATGGCTTTGACTTGATGCATTTTATCTGATGAAGTCAGGAGAGGATGAAAACGCATTTATATGTGAAACGTTTATGTGGATTTTTTTACTTCGTGAAGCTGAATAAAAGTGTTTATTGGAGTTGGACTGCTTCCTAAGTGCTAATTTTGAAGTACTGGTGAATTTGGGCACTTATTTATTTTTTTGAACAGTGTTAATGTTGTGTATAACCAGAGTAGAATGTTTGTATGTTACAGTCTGGAACAGTTACCTACGTTTACTAGAGTGGGTAATCACAGGAGTGTAGCTGAATAGGCAGAAACACTTTTGCAGTTATAGTTCAGAGCAAATAGGCCTCCTGGTATACATGAGGCAATAAATCCGACATGCCTTGTACATACTAAAAGGTTGATGGTACATACCTTAGGCATTGAAACTTGTATTTGTATTTATTTGTTAAGACAAGTGTAGTGGGTTTTATTTGCTGTGTTGTCAGGTATAGTGTCATATTGCATACCTAAAAGGTACATTGTACTGGCCAAGTGTCACATGATTTACCTAACGTGCTTGTTATAAAGGCCTTGAGTCGAATGTATATGTTGTTGTGAGGAAGTCTGTTGTGCATGAAAGTGGAGATGAGAGGATGTGAGAGTGGTAATGTAGTCATGGATCCTCATTATTATGACTCTGTGTGGATTTTACATACATAATAGTGCAGGTAGCAATGTACTGCTTTTGTCTTGGTTTCCACAGGTGACCAGGGGGTTGGGGTCTCTCCCTCACACCACCTGATGTCAGTGTCTCTTCAGACTCTGATGATAATAGTGGCCACTGTGAGGCACAGGTGGGGCTGTCAGAGGCTGAATCTGTCCCAGAGGTTGACACCCCTCTTCTGCCTCCATTGTCAATATGCCCACACATACCCAGTCCCTACAGGCCTACTATATGGGACTGTCAGAGGGTGGAGTAATTGAACAGGCCAGTGTGGCAACTATGGCATCAGTGAATATAGACACCAACCATAGCCAGAGAGCTGGCAATGTCCCACACAGGCAGATAGACAGTGTGTGCTTATAGGAGGACTGCTCTCCATCCACCACCTGTTGCAGGTGTCACATCACAGCCCACTCAGTGCATGTTTTGGGCCATCATGGAGGCACAGGCACGTTCTGAATGGAACACCATATGTATGCGTAGGGTTATGGATGCAGCATAGTCTGACATCTGTGACTGCCTCCACTGCATTGGGGACACCCTGGAAGGGTTCACTGATGCAGTGGACAGACAGTGGGCTGAGACAGTGTCTGTCTTGGGCCACACATTGCCTGTGCTGGAACATGTGATTGGAGTTGGGCATTAGAACTGTGGAGGTAGGTCAGCAGCACCATCTGCTGAGAGTCCTCTCAGCTGTGCACAGTTACACTCCCACAGTGGCAGTACATCCAGCACTACAGAGGGGAGTATGCTGTCCACACCATGATGTGGCAGGCCATGGGCATGTGCTCCTGGGCAGTCCCATGGGGGACACTATCCCAGCAGACAGCAGTCACTGTCAAGTACTATCACCACATCTGACCTTGGGCATGGTGGTGACAGTGGAACTCCTGGCAGAGCCAGTTCCTGTGTCCAGGCTGGAGGCAGTGAACTGTCAACCTCACCATGTACGGTCCACAGTTGTCCAACATACACATGTGTAGGGCTAGTACTGAGCTTGACTGTGTAAATGCACACATTCACACACCACTGTCACATGCAGGTCACCTACAGACACACACAGCACCTCTCCATGCTCCAGCTAACCAACTGCCCTTTCTGACTCACACACATGCTGTCAATTGTTTGGGCCATCCTAGGCCTCCAACAGCCCCAGACATCACCCTGTGCAAGTGATGATGCCTGTGCCACATCCCTGTCATCCTTCCCATTGATGCAGGGGAATGAAGCTATGTGTCTGATGCACAGGGTGACTATATTACTTGACATGTACTTATGTAATGCAGTATTATTTTGCATGCCACTTGTAATGGTCACCAACATATACTGTATGTTGGCATGTGTCATGCGTACACAACATACTTTTGTGGAACTTATGTTGTATAATGTTGTACTGGCGGTATTGTTACACAATGACAGGTATGTCACAGACTTCTGTATATTTCTGTTGCAGGAGTCTGAGGGGATAACCTATGGAAACAAGACAGCAGTGAAGGGGCACAGTGTGGCATGGCAGTACAGCAGAAATATGACTTCAGCAAGGTACAGCAGTATACATGCATGGCTCCATAGGTTCACATCTGTATGGCAGTCTACCAAGGACAATGGAGGTGGTTTGTGTACTCATGCATTCATAATTTGTGATAAGGTCTGCTACAAGGCAAGGTGTGACCTTGCTGGTGTGCATATGCTGCCTGTCTGTAGGGAGCATAGTAGATGGATGACTTACTGTATGGACATTAACCTACTATATGGCATTAGTACTACATGTTTGTGGGAGACATTTGTCTAGCAGACATAAATACGCCCTTGAAACAGACCCTGCCTACTGGTACAAAGAGCACCTCAGTACACATCATGCACATGCTATATGTTTGATTTGGCCACCATCATCTCAACATACAGCATCTGCCTGAGTCCCTCTTGAACTGGGGCAAAATGTGCTGGTCCTGTACCGAGGGGTATACAGATGTCTCTGATTGTGAGGGCTGTATGGCCATTATGCTAGGTAAGTTCACTTGTGCTATGGGCCCATAACATAATGTATATTGCTGTAACAGCATCACACACAAACATGACCACATTCAGGCTAGTACCACTTCCACTCATACCAGATCAGTCGAGGCCAAGGTTAACAATGACCGCCACCAGTACTGTTGGCCAACAGGGTGCTGGCAGAAAGTGGGCTACTGTTGGCCGAAAGAGGAGAAGGGGGGGAAGGCATGCCCAAAGGCAGGTAAAGGCTAGGACTGTGGAAGTGAGGGTTGGAACTTTGAATGCTGGCAGTATGACTGGTATAGGGAGAGAGCTAGCTGATATGATGGACAGAAGGAAGGTTGGTATATTGTGTGCAAGAGACCAGATGGAAGGGGAGGTGGGTTCAAATTGTTTTATCATGGTGTGGATGGGAGGAGAAATGGCGTAGGGGTTATCCTGAATGAACAGTATGCTAAGAGTGTTTTGGAGGTGAAAAGAGTGCTGGATAGTGTGATGTTTATGAAGCTGGAAACTGATGGTGTAATGATGAATGTTGTTAGTGCATATGCTCCACAAGTTGGGTGTGCGATGGATGAGAAAGAAAAATTTTGGAGTGAGTTGGATGAAGTGATGATGACTGTACCCAAGGGTGAGAGAATGGTGATTGGAGCAGATTACAATGGGCATGTTGGTGAAGGGAACAGAGGGGATGAGGAAGTGATGGGTAGGTATGGTGTTAAGCAAAGGAATGCAGAAGGTCAGATGGTGGTGGACTTTGTGAAAAGGAAGGACATGGCTGTGGTGAATACGTATTTTAACAAGAGGGAGGGGCATAGGGTGACATACAAGAGTGGAGGAAGATGCACACAGGTGGATTATATCTTATGTAGAAGGGCCGGTCTGAAGGAGATTGGAGACTGTAAAGTAGTGGCAGGGGAAAGTGTAGTTAGGCAGCATAGGATGGTAGTTTGTAGGATGATATTGGTGATCAAAAAGAGGAGGAGGAGTGTGAGGGCAGCACCAAGGATCAAATGGTGGAAATTGAAAAAGGGTAATTGTGAGGTGGAGTTCAGGGAAGAGTTAAGACAGGCACTGGGTGGCAGTGAAGAGTTACTGAATAGCTGAGTAACTACAGGAAAGCTAGTAAGGGAGATGGCTAGAAAGTTGTTTGATGTGACATCTGGAAAGAGGAAGGTGGTGGAATGAGGAAGTACAGGAGATTATACAGAGAAAGAGGTTAGCAAAGAAGAAGTGGGACTGTCAGAGAGATGAAGAAAGTAGACAGGATATAAGGAGATGAGGTGCATGGTAAAGAGAGAGGTGGTGAAGGCTAAGGATAAGGCTTATGAAGAGTTTTATGAAAGGTTGGACACTAAGGAGGGAGAAAAGGACCTGTACTGATTGGGTAGACAGAGGACTGAGCTAGTAAAGATGTGCAGCAGGTAAGGGTGATAAAGGATAATGAGGGAAACATACTCACAAGCAAAGAGAGTGCATTGAGCAGATGGAAAGAGTACTTTGAGGGGCTGTTGAATGAAGAGAATGACAGGGAGAGAAGGTTGGATGATGTGCGGATAGTGAATCATGAAGTAAAGTAAATTAGCAAGGAGGAAGTAAGGATAGCTATGAAGAGGATGAAGAATGGAAAGACTGTTGGTCCAGATGACATACCTGTGGAAGCATGGAGGTGTTTAGGTGAAATGGTAGTGGAGTTTTTAACTAGATTGTTTAATGAAATCTTGGAAAGTGAGAGGATGCCTGAGGAATGGAGAAAAAGTGTTTTGGTACTGATTTTTAAGAATAAGAGTGATGTGCAGAGCTGTAGTAACTACAGATGGATTAAATTGATCAGTCACAGCATGAAGTTAAGGGAGGTGATGATTAGTGATCAGCAGTATGGTTTAATGCCACGAAAGAGCACTACAGATGTGATATTTGCTCTGAGAGTGTTGATGGAGAAGTACAGAGAAGTTCAGAAGGAGATGCACTGTGTCTTTGTGGACTTAGAGAAAGTATATGACAGTGTGCCTAGAGAGGAGTTGTGGTATTGTATGAGGAAGCTGGGAGTGTCAGAGAAGTATGTAAGAGTGCTACAGGATATGTACAAGGGTAGTGTGACAGCGGTGAGGTCTGTGGTGGGAGTGACAGATGCGTTTAAGGTGGAGGTGGGATTACATCAAGGATCAGCTCTGAGCCCTTTCTTATTTGCAATGGTGATGGACAGGTTGACAGATGAAATCAGACAGGAGTTCCCGTGGACTATGATGTTTGCAGATGACATAGTGATCTGTAGTGAGAGTAGGGAACAGGTGGAGGAGACCCTGGAGAGGTGGAGATATGCTCTAGAGAGAAGAGGAATGAAGGTCAGCAGGACTAAGACAGAATATATGTGTGTGAATGAGAGGGAGGATAGAGGAATGATGAGGATGTAGGGAGTAGAGGTGGTGAAGGTGGATGAGTTTAAATATTTGGGATTAACAGTTCAGAGTAATGGTGAGTGTGGAAGAGAGGTGAAGAAGAGAGTACAGGCAGAATGGAGTGGGTGGAGAAGAGTGTCAGAACTGACTTGTGACAGACGAGTTCCAGTAAGAGTGAAAGGGAAGGTCTACAAGAGGGTAGTGAGACTAGCTATGTTATATGGGTTGGAGACAGTGGCAGTGACAAAAAGGCAGGAGTCAGAGCTGGATGTGGCAGAGTTAAAGATGTTAAGATTTACACTGGGTGTGATGATGGTGGACAGGATTAGGAATAAGTATATTAGAGGGTCAGCCCAGTTGGAAGGTTTGGAGACAAAGCCAGAGAGGCAAGATTACGTTGGTTTGGATATGTGCTGAGAAGTGATGCAGAGTATATTGGGAAAAAGATGCTAAGGATGAAGCTGTCATGTAACAGGAAAAGAGGATAGCCTAAGATAAGTTTTATGGATGTGGTGAGAGATGACATGCAGGTGGTTGGTGTGACAGAGCAAGATGCAGAGGACAGGAAGAAATGGAAACAGATGATCCAGTGTGACGACCCCTAATGGGAGCAGCCGAAAGAAGAAGTATAAGAACCACTTCCACTCACTGCATATGGGACACAACAATGCACATACATACTGTAAGTCAGCTGTATATACTACAGATCACAGTACCCGATGCATGCAGCACAACCCATGTCTGCTAGTACTATCAGTTTAGAACATATAATGCTTGTTGATATAAGAAAACCTTGTTGTGGTCAGTCATTTTAGGGGCCACATCACCCGCTACAAATAAAATGATGCAAAGCCCTACCTATGTCTACTTTACATAGGAAATCATACATATGCCATGTGGATATACACAAGTACAATGTTGGGCAGAGTGAGATTAAAACCCTGACCTATCTAGTATTACACACTATAGATCACTGTATTTATCGCACGTGCCCATGGCTTAAGTCTTGCTGCGATATTGTCAGCTGGTAGACTTAAGGTGTCTGACATCAGCAAGCCTTGCGAATAGGGAAGTGTGGAAGGGTGGGAGGCTGGCATAATGGTTAAGGTGTTTACCTTACAGACACAAGGTGCAGGGTTTGATTCTCACAGGGGGTAATTGGCTAGGCTTAAAATGGCCCACAAGGGCAGTTAGTCTAGTACTAACCTATGAATCTATGAAAGCCAGCAGCAAGTTATGGGCCCAAAAAGTGCATGAATAGCCTATGAGGGGTATATGTACACACACACACACACACACACACACACACACACACACACACACACACACACACACACACACACACACACACACTCACTCACACCAAGTGGGCTGCAGTGAGATTAGAACACCTGCTTATCTAGGCTTATACACTATAGATCACAGTACTTATCACATGTGCCACAGGTTAAGCTTGATGCATATGTGATTGCAGACACAGTACTTGTGCATTACACAAACTAAGCTTGTGTTGAACAGCATCTGTGGCCTGCAGAGTGCTATTCATTCATACTGTTATCTGCATCTAGTATATTAGCAGTGAGATAACTGATGTCATCCTAGCTATGTGTGTACAGTTACCAATATGGACATATCTGGCTGCTTGCAGTTAGACAGGTGACACTGTGGGCAAGGACAATGTGCCCTGTCCATAATAAACACAGGAATCCACAATGCACACCAACTGATATTCACAGAAAAAGAATCCTCCACCATATTCTGGAAACCCACATATTCAAATAACCTCTTACATTTTGATAACTGTCACCCCCCCCCCCCCCCACCAAAAGAAGGTATTGGTAAAAGGACAGGGGGTAAGACTGGCCAGGATGATTTCTGAACAAGATGAATTCATTATACAAATGAACATCTTAAAAGACATGTTGGAAAAAAAGGAGTTATCCTGTGAATTATGTTGGTAACATCTTTCAAGAGGTTATAAACAAAAGGTTGAGTGGGTATTTTTCATCCCTGCCTGACACGGGGAGGTATTCAAAAAGATGTAAGACAGGCAAACAGTAATACCTTTAAGAAATCAGCTATTTTCAAGTTCAACCAGCAGTTTTACAACATCAAGAATATCTTTCAGCATAATTGGAACATTTTTAGTATTGCTGTAGACCAGGTGCAGCTAGTAGGACCAGTCCCTAACAGTATATACAAAAGAGACTGCAGCATAAAAAACATGCTGGAAAGACAAAAACAGGGTCTGGACAGAGGTTTAGGGATGATAAAATGTGGGTACTGCCTACAGTGCCAATACATTCTTGAAGCTAAAGACATTTTGATCCCTAATTATGGGAAACATATCATAAAAGGTAAAATGTCTTGTGACAGCAAAGCCGTGGTTTACTTGGCCTTATGCTCAAAATGTCCATGTTACTACATTTGCAAAATGAAGAATGCATTAAGGAGCAGAATTTATCAACACTATTATGATATAAATAGGAAGGATGATAAAAATGCATTAGCAGCACACATTAATGCCAATGAAGGACACGGGTTCAAGCTTGTTGTTATTGAACAAATCAATCTTGGAGAAAGAGGGGGTCCTTTGAATGACTTCCTGGAGTTATCAGAACTGAAATGGCATATAAAAGCAACTGCATCAGTGAGCCCAGGGCTCAACAGTACTATGTCTATTAGTTCTGTCCTAAGATTGAAAGCACAATTTTTCTTATTAAAAAAGATTTTAATATAAGTTAGGATTTTTTTTAGAAAATATCATATATGCATGTCAGGTACATATGTACCTTTGTTTCTATGTAATTTATGTGTTTTTTATAGTAATGAACCCTGCTATGCTTTTATAATTTACTGTTTTATGGCATGGCTGCTTTAAGAAACTTAATTATTTGTTCAGGTGATTTTTGTATGTCTTGTATATAAGGAATGTTGGGTAATGTTACTTCATTCTGATGAAGTTTCCATTAGAGAGACAAAAGCGCTCAACAAAACATTTTCTGAGTGGATCTGGCCCTGTCCATTGACACCTTTATACATTAAACCACCTACTCACCTGTGTCTGTCAATGTGGTGACATCCAGCAGGCATAGGGTTCTGTAGGTAAATGGATTATGTACTGTTGTGCCCTTAGTTTGGATCCTTTGAGCAACACTATGACTGTGTGATAGTGCAGTTTACTCACCATTATTAGGGCATGTCAGACAATGCAGACATCCACACACATATTTCTGTATATAACAGGGATATATATATATATATAAATGTAGCTGTGTGTGTGTGATATGTATATGTATTCTCTACATATATGGGGGTGTCTATGTATCATTTTAATATATATAGCTATATATATCTATTTGACCTACATAGCAATAGATGTACTATGCATGTGAGAGAGAGATACTGACAGATGAATATGTATACTTATATGTCTGTATGTATAGACATTTATACATAATAGGTCATGTCAATGAAAGGCCAACAGAATCGCGCTCATTTTTGCTAAGTGTAATGGGCATGCCCAGTGGGACCGTCAGTACTTATAATTGGACTTAACTTATAATGGGATTGGGAGGGTGGCCTAATGGGGATTGGGAGGATGGCCTAATGGTTAAGGTGGTTGCCTTACAAACACAAGGTGCAGGGTTTGAGTCTCGCACTGGATAATTAGCTAGGCTTAAAATGGCTCACAAGGGCATTTAGCTTAGTACTAATCTATGAACCCATGAACCTATAATATGACTCCAGGCCACACCTACCTGTATTCTAACCCGTGATTTTGTATATTACAGATATTAACATCTGCTCCTGTTTCTGCAATACTGCACTTCACTCAAAATGTCCACAGCATTCCACAGCTGTTTACTGTACTAAATATGTGACTGGGGTTAGTAATGTTACACCATCAACGGACTGACAGTCTGCATACCTCTCACCTGTCCTGATTTTCACAGAATGTCCAGATTTTTGCATCATATGTTTGGTCTGTTCCTCACACGTTTGTGGTCTTCTAGTGCTTTATTGAATGTTGACATTAATACATTCTGCAGTCACATGAAGAAAGATCTCCAAAAGTTTAAAGGAACTTTTAATTTTACCAAACACGCACAATACACTTCCACATTAACGCTCTTCACTAAAATCGCGTTTTCGTCTCCTCACTGGACTTCATCAGATGCTAATACTAATTAAACATACATATTATATACCTCTATTAAAACTAATAATCCAATAAAAAAGCTTCAATTAAATTTGAATGCACAAATCAATTCACATTCTGGGCTCATAAATATTCATAAATTTTTCTTTCTATAAAATTAAATAAGATAATTTATACATCTTCATATTCTTATAATTAATTAAAATACTATCAAGTAATAAAGTAATACATCATAAATACTTAATTATATTTTTAAAAAAATAATAATTTAATTGAAGCTTTTTTATTGGATTATTAGTTTTAATAGAGGTATATAATATGTATGTTTAATTAGTATTAGCATCTGATGAAGTCCAGTGAGGAGACGAAAACGTGATTTTAGTGAAAAGCGTTAATGTGGAAGTGTATTGTGCGTGTTTGGTAAAATTAAAAGTTCCTTTAAACTTTTGGAGATCTTTCTTCGTGTGACTGCACTCCTTTTTGGTATTATTGGTGTTTGTGGAGAGCTGCCGTTTTTCGAATTCATTTGGTGTTTTTCAACGGTTCCATGGAGAGCGGATCTCCGTTACAGAAAGGACATGATGAGACTGGCCAGACCAGGAAACTGGTCAGGCAATTGACTGAACTCATAGATTTATTGACACCTTTATGTTGCGCGTTGATGGGAACTAATACTCAGGCGAACCGGAATGCAGGAAGCGGAAATGAGAGACCGGTAACGCAACAGAGTAAGAGAAAGAGGGAGCTTATGGGTGATGGTTTGCACGCCGGCAACTCTTTGGATTTGGAAAGTGAATCTTTTAACCCTGGAGTTACACCGAGGGTGTTTTTGGATGTCAACTCAGTGGAGAATGGATCGGAAAGTGTCATTAACAGCAAAGAACAAATGGATAATAAAAATAAAGGTACTGTCAGTTCTAATAAAATAATGGATACGAATGACTAGCTTAACAAAAGCTTTTGTTTTAAACTGGACTTCAATGGCCCAAAAGGGTTTACAAAGAGAGATTCATTTAATAAAATGTTGGATAATTTATCTAGAAGTATGTATAAATATAAAATGCTTATTATTGAAAATGCATATTTAAATGAGTGCATTAGTAGGAACATTGTTCCTAAAGGCTTAAGAATTTGTAAATTTCCAAATAATGTACAGTTGGGCTCGATATTTCATAAAGAATTGCTTGAACTTTTTAATAGAAGTGGCTTAGACATTTTAAAGTTGATGATAAAGGAAAATAATAGGATTTTAACTAACTTACAAGAAGATATTAATGAAATAGAAGGCCTTATTAAGGAAGACTTGATGTTTGGTATTGTTAATGAGAGAGAAATATTACAAAATAAGGGGAGATATAGAAGACAAATGTAAAGGATTAATTACTAGAAAAATGGATAAAATGAAAAGGGACTTGCAAGATTATGAAAATAATGTGAGTTATCCAAAACCTGCCATGTATGTATATGGTAATAATAAAAAGAATAATAAATACAATAGAAATTATATAAAGACACAGGTAGTGGAGCCTGAATTCAGAGAAGAATTGTGGAATGAAAATGAATATGACAAGGAATTTCCCCCAATAGAGAAGGAATATAGGCCCTTTTATAGACCTCAAAATGAAAATTTTCCTATGAGAGGGGGGAGAAGGGGGAGAGGGAGATATTAGTTAAATGTACCCCTGACCCGGACCTTAATTCAATAGATAAGGAATCAGATGAAAGAGGAATTATTAATACTTTGAATGGATTCACAATTTATAATTATAGTGAGGTATTACTTGAAAAAGAACACTTCAGTCTTTTGGGAAAAGGCTTTAAATTTATTCCTCAGATAAAAGGTGACTTAACTTCAACACTTTTAGATTTAAAATTATTTCTGAGAAAAATTAATTTGAAACTTATATTTAATAAGGGCGACATTCAGAATAAAGTTGAATATAATTTCAGATTAACAAAACCATCTACATATAATCCCACCATGCACCCACAACTTAAAAATTTAGAGAATGTGATGGAAAATGAAATAAGAAAGGTTTATAAGAGAACTAGGTATAATATGAATCTCCATGTAGGAAAATATAAAGTGTTAAATGAATTGAAAGAGAACAAAAACATAAGAATAATGAAACCAGACAAAGGTGGGGGAGCTATTCTTATGGATACTATAGTATATGAAGGGAAAATGAATCAAATTCTTAGAGATGAAGTAAAATATACAGAGGTGTCCAAGAATGAAATTATGGTAGCTTATAAAAGAATAGATATAGAACTAGAAGCTATGTATAATGAAGGGACTATAGATGGAAATAGTCTCTCCTACCTTAGAGTGGATAAACCTAAAATCCCAGGAATTTATGGCATTCCTAAGGTACATAAGAATTCAAAAGATCCCCCATTAAGGCCTATAGTGTCTGCAGATGGTTCTAAGACATTCCCTTTAGCTAAATTTATTGATAATAAAACTAAACATATATGGACTAAAAAAGTAGCTATTTTAAAAGATTCATGGGACCTTTTAAGAAATGTTAATTTAGAGATATATGATAAAAATATTTTATTCGTAACAATAGATATAGTGGATCTGTTTTCTTCTATTCCCTGTTCTAAAGGTATGGTAATGTTTGAAGAAGAAGTGTTCAAAGATGGAATATTGAGCCATAAAGATAAAGTAGCGTGCACTATTCTGATGGACATAGTTTTGAAAAATAATTTTTTAATATTTAATGGGGAGTTTTTTCAACAAACCCAAGGCGTCGCTATGGACGCAGCCTGTGCATCTACATTTGAAAATATAGTATTGGCCAATTGGGAAGAAACATATATTCTCAATTCTAGGTTCAAGTCTTGTTGGAACCTATATAAGAGGTTCCTGGATGATATAGTTATCTTTTGGACAGGTGGGGAAGAAAAATTAAAAGAATTTTTTACATATATTAAAGAGACTTCTGATTTTTTGAGATTCACCTATAATGTTTCAGAAAATAAGCTACAATTTTTGGATATAGAAATTTATAAAAGTAATAATGTATTCGAATCTAAAGTATATAGGAAGTCGACATATTGTAATTCTTATTTGCACTATAATAGTGCACACCCTACACATTGCAAAAAGAATATTGTAAAAGGGCAATTTGTGAGGGGATCGAGAATGACAAGTAAGTCTGAGGATTTTAAATTGGAATGTGACTTGTTGGAGAGAATGTTTCTAGATAGAGGATATAGTAAGGAATTTGTTAGTAATATTAGGATGGAGGTAGAAAAGAAAAAAGCAGATAAATTTTACCCTATATTAGGAGATAAAGTAAATGATGGACAACAACAAAAAATAAAAGATAAAGTACTTATTAATAATGAAGAATATCAACATGCTTTTACCTTAGAATTTAATGCTTTAAACAACAATATTAGGACTGTTTTTTTAATGAATGGGAAAGGTTTATGGCACTTCCTGACTTGGGGGGACTTCCTAAAGGTATACCTAAAGTAGTATATAGAAATCCTTATAATATAAAAGATTACTTGGAACAGAAAAAGGTTGGTCAAAATAAAACTAAGGGAGTGAAAAAGTTGGGTACATATTCTTGTGGAAAATGTAATCAATGTAGTTATATGGTCAATAAGGAGAAAATCTATATAGAAAGTAGAAAGAAATGGATTGGTAGTAAAGGGATGTATAATTGTGAGACGAAGGGTTTAGTATACCTAGCTACCTGTGAAAAGTGTGAATCTTTTTATATAGGTAAAACTGAGAGGACTTTAAAAAGAAGAGTGTATGAACATACCTATGATATAATAAAGGAAAAAGAAACAAATGCATTATATAAACATTCAAAGGTATGTAAAGAAAGCAAATTTCTCTTTTTAGTAATTGAACATATAAAGGATGGGATTAGAGGGGGTCCATGGGAAGATACTATTGGGTATAGAGAGTTGTGGTGGCAAGTGACATTAGAAGCAAGTAAACATCCAGGTCTTAATGAATATGTGTCTATTCTACCCCTTTTAAAATTAAAGGCAGCTAAACTATGAATGTTAGTTTAGTTGTAATATAATTTTGTACCAATAGATGGAACCATTGTATTATAAATGTATTTTCCTAAGGCAGCTAAACTATGAATGTTAGTTTAGTTGGAATATAATTTTGTACCAATAGATGGAGCTATTGTGTTATAAAATGTATTTCCCTTTATAATGAAGATTTATATTATATAATAACAAGATTTTTTTAAAAATATAATTAAGTATTTATGATGTATTACTTTATTACTTGATAGTATTTTAATTAATTATAAGAATATGAAGATGTATAAATTATTTTATTTAATTTTATAGAAAGAAAAATTTATGAATATTTATGAGCCCAGAATGTGAATTGATTTGGGCATTCAAATTTAATTGAAGCTTTTTTATTGGATTATTAGTTTTAATAGAGGTATATAATATGTATGTTTAATTAGTATTAGCATCTGATGAAGTCCAGTGAGGAGACGAAAACGCGATTTTAGTGAAGAGCGTTAATGTGGAAGTGTATTGTGCGTGTTTGGTAAAATTAAAAGTTCCTTTAAACTTTTGGAGATCTTTCTTCGTGTGACTGCACTCCTTTTTGGTATTATTGGTGTTTGTGGAGAGCTGCCATTTTTCGAATTCATTAATACATTCTGCTTACTGCAGACCAACAATTGTGCATCAGACTTTATATCCATCAGAATATATGTACTACTGCAACACCTTTACTTCCAGCAAGGTTTATGTGACCAATATTTAAACTCTGTCCCTATGTTTGGGCCTTTGTCCCCACAATATTTCTGGCTTTGTCCAGATTTCTTGCACTGAGAGGTTGGGAGGTATGACATTCTGTGAAAGCACCAACATACTACTACCTCATATGCAAAAGATGTGAATAATTCCAGATTAAAATCATCAGTGCCATCACCCATGCTAGCTTCCCTAGTCCACTGAGCCACACAGTTCACTAGACAGAGAGGGGCCATCCATCAAACAATCAGCAGCATACATATAAACATTGTTAACCAGTGTGAAGAGAGGCATATGATGTGTGAGTGCTATCTATGTTACAGCCCTGAGATTGCCTGGTCCACTACTATACCATACCTGATTTTCTGTTAAAGTGGTTATATTGCTACATCACTGTATTTGGTGTGGGGGAACAACAGCACATAATCAGCTTGAGTAGACAGTAGTCCAAATATCACATGTGCTCACTGTTTAACATCTCCCTTGCTTGATGTCATGAATATTCCAACCATGAGGCCTAGTGAATATTAAGAAACACATCCTATTGGACTGTTACTTCTGTCCATATATCCCACTATATTTTCTTGCATAACAGCAGCAGATCCATACATATGCTACCTTATTATAGTAATCCTTACAATTAGTGTGTGGGTTAGAGACTTACCTTGTGAATGCAACAGTTGACAGACCTGTAGTTCAGGGCTGACTCTGTTTGATGCAAATGGTACGCAGCCAATACATGGATAGGTACAGGTTGTGTGTGTTGCCTGGCATCAGCTATTTTATTACATGTACATGAGTGGGAGTAAGATGTCAGTCCCTGGGGCCTTAGGTTGTCAGTGTATGTGCTAAGCATTGTCTCTTACCCAATGCCAGGGTGTACTAGGCATGTCTACATCTGCCTACAGGGAAATCATCTGGTGGTCCTCCTTCGAGTCCTTGTGTGAGTGTGGCTGTGGTGACCTAGGCACTGGTGGGGGGGGTGTGTATCCCTTCCCTATGCTGATCCTGCTGCAGCTGTTTCCACAGGATCATATTGTGTAGCATGACACATACTGTGAACATGTGTGCACATGTGGCTGGAGAGTACTGCAAGGCTCCACCAGATATATCGAGACACTGGAAACGTGACTTCAGCATCCCAAACACATGCTCTATGATGTTCCTAGTTTGTGCATATGCCTCATTATGACATTCTTCCATGGGTGTGTGTACATTTCTGATGAGAGTCATCATCCAAGGTTCCAGTGCGTAGCCAGCATCCCCCACTAAATGGCCATGTGGGATGTCCCCCTAGCAAGTATCTGGTACAGCTGTGATGCATGCCAGATATGGGAATATGGGAGTCATGATAGCTGCCAGGGCTGCCAGCAGTCGCATTCATGATAATCTCCTGGGCATTGCACATGACCTGGAAGTTGATGGAGTGGTACCCCTTGTGGTTGACATAGATTCTATCCTTCTCACCGGGTGTTGCCTTGATGTATACATGAGTGCAATCTATGGCATCCAGTACCTCAAGATAGTATGCTACATGGCAGAATAGCTGCACATTGCTGGCTCTCCCCTCATGGGTGAGAGGAAAATATATGTGCTCACTGGCATGTGATAGCATGGCATCCAAGAAATGGTGGAATACCCTGGATTCTGATGTCTGTGAGACCCCCATCATGTCCCCAGTTTGTCTTTTAAAGGTACCTGTGGCTATTATCCTAAGGGCCACACATACCTTTGTTTCCACTGGGATGGGTTTCCTTCTGTTGGCTCTGGGCCTGAGTTGAGGGCAGCAGAGCTCAGTGAGTTCTCGTAGTATGTCCCTGTCCACCCTGTAGCACTCTATAATCTCCAGCTCATGTAGTTCCTGGAAGGTTACCCTGGGCCTGAACACTCTCCTCCTTCTCTGCCTAGGGCTGATGTCAACAGCAGCACCAGCAGCAGCATTGACTTCAGCATATAACACATACAAATGTAACAAACCTGCAGCAGCCCCTAGCATTCTGTCAGTTAAAATTCCCAAGTCTGTACTCCAATGGTGAGAGTATGTGGGAAAATAAGATTATACGGTGTATGCATACTTTATAGTGCTGTACTGTAGGTGCTGCCTGTGTGATTGGCTTTCTGTGATGCAGTGCACCTGCCTAATATATCATTGACATTATTTAATGGCCCTAGTTTAAGTTAAGCAAGGATAAACACAAATTAATACATTACTGGCCTTGTAGATACTCTGAGCACTGTGGAGCACCATGCAAATGCACGCTCTGTAGGTGCACAGTGCTTAGTTGTCAGTGAACACCCTCCCCCAAACTGCCACTCTCAGCACAGTGGCGCACAATGCAAACACACAGAGACACACACCCTGTAGTTAAACAAATTTTAAATGTCAGTACACACCCCCCCCCCAGGCTTCCACACTTAGCATGGTGGTGCACCATGTAAACAGGCACAGCTAAGCTCCAATCAACTTAGAAGTTATTAGGCACACCCTCTCTTGATGTCAGCTACCTGTGGACACCAACATGGTTCTCTGCCTACACGAAGGAAATATGCAGACACTGTTACCCCATTATGCTATTCAGTAACTTCACTTCATTTGTGTAGGGATCTGTACTCATAACCTGGATACTACATGCTTCCAAGTCCTTCCACTTTAGCATCAGCACCAGTGCATCATTGTAGATACTACACACAGGGTCCTAAAACACATTTCTGTCTCATGTTATTAATATTTAATTTTGCCAGTTTTTTTTATAAGGCATGCTTGCACACTGCAGCATGCTGTGCAAATATGGTAAGATTGCTGGATTGCTCTACCTGCCTCATCTGCATGAGATGCACCTGCTTATGAGATGGTTTGCCTGCCATGGAAGTTTCTGTGTTGGCATGCTTGTGCGTGCCACTCAGCAGTGCTTAATGAATCTAAATTTGTTTGCGCTCATGTTGGCAGCATGGTGCAATTTCTACACAGTAAACAAACACGTAGGCTTTAATAAATACCCCCTATGTCTTTCCAAAAAGCAATCACTGTATGCTATGATATGTTATCTTATGTATACTGAGTTATTGTTAAACCAACTTAGAAGACCAATAATGGATCTTTCCTCTACGGGCTTCCACTGAAAAAATGGGTTCATTCTGGCCCAGTTGGACTCTCCTGATAAACAAATATCAAATAAAAATAAATAAAAATAAAATACTTGTTTACTATAGGTGCTTGCATGCTAGTAGTTCTCGATACACCTGCTCATTCTCACTTGCTAGAAAGAACAAGTGATCAAACTCTCATTAGCCCAATCTTATGTGTTTACCTAGCCTGCCCAACATCTGACCCTATTCACTGTATAGCTCTAGTAGACCCCTAAAACTAACCCTAAACCCCCCCTGCTACTCATAATCCTAAATTGCCTCCTGTTCCCTCCCACAGCTGCTTGCCTAAACCCATATTTAAATTCGAGCACAAACAGCAGCTTATATATGCAGCAAGGTACTCAAGTCCCTAGCTTTCAGACTGTGGGTTTTGACTGCTTTGAACTCAGGTTCCTGTAGGAAACCTGAATAAAATATGTACAGATAGGTTAATTACATTTTATGCTTAGATTAATATGATGAAAGAGTTAATTGTTTCGAATAGTCAGAAATATGTTATTTTGAATATGGATATAGCAGTTGTGGGTGACTTAAACTTTAATTTAAGAAAGATGCATGAGAAAATTGCACAAGCTATTAAGAAGTACCAAGAGATGATAAAGTGAAGTGGGCTAAAATGTGGAAATAAAAAGAATTTACATGTAGTGCAGACTGAATTAAATTGTGTTTTATTTTCTATTATGCGAAATAAGAGGGAGGGAAACATAGTAGTATTCCCTGAAGAATACTAGGTAATAATGAAAACCAAAAAAAAAAAAGAACCAGGAAATGAATAAAGTGATGAACAGGTAAGGTCAAGTGAAAGACACCTTAATGTTGTTATGGTAGGAAAATGGAATGGTGAGATAATGTTATCCAATCCGGACAGAGTGGCGGGTAACAGTTAAAACAGCATATAAAGAAGGCTAATTTGCACTTAGGAAAAAGCAGATTTGTACAGGAAAACAAAATTATATAAAAGTTAAATAAATTATGAAAAATTATTAGAAAACAGAAGTTTAGAAAAACATATGAAAAAAGTAAGATGCATGAAGGAAATAAATGGTAAAGAGACAGAAACATTTCAGAAGGTAGACATTTGGGTTTAGCTAAAAATGGTGACTAGAGATATATTTTTAATGATAAACAGTAGGTTTAAGACTAATGATTCTTAATATTTATATGATTTATTTTTCACACAGTGCATACTGCTTATCTTGATCTAGTCATAGCTTTTGACTTTATCATCTCATGAGGGTATAATTGAATCTATACTATCCATTGGATTGCAAATTGGCTATCCAACCAATTCCAAGTTAGGAAATTTGCTGGCACCCTCTCTGAAAATAAAATTGCAAATAGTGGGGTACTACAGGAATAAATGCTGGATCCTATTCTGTTTTGCATTTACTTTGCAGCTATCCAGTCCAATATCCCAGAAGTGTGGCTGACCAAGTTTGCTGTTATATGACTGCAAGTTCAGTACTGTTGTCTGCTTACCCACTGATACTAATCTTCTTCAATAAGGGAAGGAGTATACACACACCTGGTGTACTGAAAATGGACTCATGCTAAATGAAAAAGCACAGCATGATAGTGTTCTGCAAAAAAACTCCTCCCCTTATCAAGTATTATAAAGATTGCATGTCAGGTCTTTGGAAATTCAAAAGTTACTGTACATAGCGCTCAAAAAATATCTGAAATTCAACAAATAAAAAAAAAATCTAACTAGAAGACTGATTTTTTTTCTTTTGCAGGGGGTAAGCCACTTTACCCTCATATCCCCTGTTGTCTTAAATATACCAACTCCAAGATTCTACTACAATGGGGAAAGGGAGCATTTCCATTCCCTACTGTACCACAATCTCTCATATGAAAAAAAAAATGGTTATCTTTGCACTCAAATCCATAATAGTTTGATGAGCTGAATGGAACCCCTTATAAGTGATAGTCCTCTTCACACAGATGCATTCATAACAGACCTGGGAAGTCATGTGTATAACTCTATCTCATTTGATCTTCATGATTTCTACAACACTTTACAGAACTACATAACCTTGCAAAAGCAGGTAAACTTAGATAAAAAACAATTTTACTCTAAACCTCAAGTCCACCAGAAAAGCAACCCAACAAGTTTTTGGCATACAATCAAGAAAATTCTACACCCAGGAAAACAATCTTCCCCTCAACCTTCTACCGATACCACTTCCTCAGACACTCAGACATTGCATCCAAGTTTAACTTTTACTTCATTACCAGCATAGCTTCTATTACAAACAATTTCACACCATCACCTTCTACCACATCTAAACCTCACAATGCATGTCTCACCTCTTTCACTATACAAGCAGTACCCACTTCCTTCATTAAGTCTCTGCTAAAAAAGCTAAAACCATGCTGCCCTTCTGCCAATAATCTCCCTAATGAGTATCTAAAAATAGCAGCAGACTTTATTGCTTATCCAGTTTCCATTCTCATTAATGGATCTATGAAAGAAGCCTATGTCCCCACCCTCTAGAAAAAATTCTATGTCCTCCCTCTTCACAAAGGTAGTAACCCTACCGATATATCAAACTACAGGCCTATCGCAAGTCTCTCCCCACTTTCAAAAATTCTAGAAAAGTGTATCCATAAACAGTTATTTCAATACCTAATTGACAATGATCTTCTTTCTCCCACTCAACACGGATTTAGACCTGCACACAGTACTACCACTGCTCTTATATCCTTCACTGACACAGTAAATAAAGCACGTGATACTGGCAACCTTGTATCATCACTTTTCTTAGACCTATCCAAGGTTTTCAATACTGTGTCCCACCCTATACTTTTATCACAACTTTCCCTACTTGGCTTAACCAATACTACCCTACAATGGTTCACCAGTTACTTCTCAAACAGCTATCAGTCAGTTAAATGGAACTCCAATTTCTCTCCCTACCTACCAGTAAGCACTGGACTTCCTCAAGGCTCCATTCTAGGCCCACTCCTCTTCGACATCTTTATCAACCCCCTTCATACTGCCGAAAAACAAGCTACCATAATCCAGTATGATGATCATGCTATGTTAATCTGCTCCTCAAACAATCTTACTTATCTTCAAAGTATAACTCAAGAAGCATTTAATTCCATTGAGTCTTGGCTCACCATGAGCAAACTGCTGCTCAGTCCAAAAAAATGTAACTCCTGATATTCTTACCTAAGCATTTTTTTATTTATTTAACATTTGTTTACTGGGAAAGTCCAACTTGGAACAAGGCCAATTTTAGCGGAGGCCTGGGGAGAAATGCTCCAGATGCATGTCTTTGTGATGTGGGAGGAAACTGGAGCACCTGGAGGAAACCCACACAAATGCAGGGAGGACATGCAGACTCCACACAGAAGGCACCCTAGCCAAGAATTGAACTGGAGAACCTCTTGCTGTGAGGCAACAATGCTACTTCTGCTCCACTCCCCTTAATAATAGTACCTTCACAGTTACTTCCCTTAACAACACTAGAATCAAAATTATCTCATACACCAAGCTGCTGGGTGTTACCATTGATAACAATCTTAAATTCGATCTGCATATCAATAACTGCATAAAAAAAGTCCAATCAAAAGTGAGGCTTGCTGTATAGGGTAACACATTCTTACAAAAGTCCACTAAAGGAACTCTCACCACTTCCTACCTTTTACCATTTCTTCTATATGCCTCCCCAATCCTGACTAATCTTCACTGTTCCCTAAAAGCAAAACTCAGTCAATGCTACAACAAAATAGCTAGGTTTGCAACTGGTCAGCACCCCAGTACTAACCACTGTTCCTCTCTCAAAGCCTTACACTAGCTCAAATTCCACCACCTGCTGACTTTTCATCAGCTCACATTAACACACAAAATACTATACAACACCTCTTATTCACAAGCAACCTCAACCTAATTGCAATATTGTACTCCATCTCATGACTTGCATTCCTCTCATAGGCACCTACTATCCATTTATAAACCTCACAGATCATCTGGAGTTAGTCTATATTCACACTGTGTAGCAAAAACCTGGAATACTATCCCTGAAACTATCAGACTTACTTCACACTACTCCTCCTTTGGATCCCAACTGAAGGAACATCTATCCAACAACTGGTTGTGCCAGTGTCCTACAGCAACTTAGCCCTCAGTTCAAATCTCCCAACTGGATTCATATTTTACCCTTTTCCTACCCTTTCCAGCTGTGATCCTTATCTATCACCCGCTAGCTTTTCTTCTCCTTACTCTACTTTTCCCTTTCACATAGCTACATCTGAATTATATTGTAAATAGTATGCTCTAAACCCACAAAGATTTATTTTTTATGATACTTGATCTTGCTATCATTTACCAAATACATTTTGTAAGTTGACAGTGCTGACTCTATCTTTATTGTGTTATATTGTATCTCAACTTTTTTATGTAAAAAATTAACCTTACTAATGTAATTTTGAAACACTTCTCCCTGGGTCTCCGCTGAAAAAGGGCTCTTGTCCAGTTGGACTTTTTCAGTAAACAAAGCTCAAATAAATAAATAAATAAATAAATAAATAAATAAATACATACATACATAAATACATAAATAAATAAATAAATAAATAAATTTCACTATAGTGAGGAAATCCTTCTGTCTGAGACAGTTATTTCAAAGAAAATATCTTTAAGGTTCAAACATGTCATCTTGCTACTGTACATTTCTCTTATAAGACCCATCGTTGAATATGATACCCTTTTTAGTAAGTTGAAACAAGGGTACACCAGGAAATATATTTTAATACCAACAATACCAGATAGGTGATTTTGTTCCTTATATAAGAACTGGAACTTCTTCAGAACTGAAAAACAAGTAGTAGTAACTCATTTTAAATAGAATCTAGACTGTCACACAGCCAAATAATCCTATCGCATTCATTTGTTAGGACCACCAAACCAAAGGGATTAATAAAAATTATTAGCATATTCTTCAAATATAGTTAAAATAATTTTGACCTAGATATAAACTAAATAAAAACATTTAATTATATAAACATTAAAACACATTTAAAAATATTTACATATAAGTAAATAAAAATGAAAATCTAACATAACAAAATAAAACACAAGCATCCCTATAATTAATTTCCATAACTTAAATTCTATCCCTCTTTAACTGTAATAAACTACTAATAAATGTCTTATTTAACCCAGAGATGTAGTGGTATCCAGTAGCAGTTGCCAGTGTAGCTCCCTGGATTCTACACGTGCTTCCCAATTATTCCCTTGGTAAAAGGTTTTACACTTTTCAAAATAAAAAATAAAGTTTATTAAAATTCTCTCATTTAGTAGAATGTTTAAAGAGGATATAAGTAATGTCCTCTTTTCTTATAGCATAAGAATGTTGGTATATTTTTTCCTCAGTATAGTTTGAGTTTTGCCCACATAAAATACTAGACAAGCAAATTCTATGCATAATACACCACACTCTTTGTGTTACAATTAAATCTACCACTATCTTTAGGCACCATTACCCTAGGTTAGTGGGAAATAGTAATGTGTAGGATCTCAGCAACAAATCTATATTGGGCATGAGATCCACATCTTTTCATCTCTCTTTTCATTCCCTGTTGTTCATCATTTGAAGCCTTTTCAAAATTTTTTTTCAAGTTCTTTCCCCTTTTGTAAACAATTAAGGGTTTGTCTCCTAAGGCCCCTTTCAAACCCACTGGTTTAAAAATTAAATCCCAGTTCCTTAAAAGAACACCCCTGATCTCCTGGATCATATTATTATGATAAAAAAACATAGCTCTGGAGAAATTTTTGTTACCATTGTTGATGTGTTCCAAACTGTCAGGTACCACTACATTAGCAAGATATCCTTTATCAAAAAACATATCCCAAATCAACTTTAATTCATCCAAAAATATTTTATCATCCGGGATTAAATGGGATAACTGAATGACCTGACCTTTCAAAATGTTACATTTTTGCCAAACAGGAAGATGACTTTTATACTGTAAAAACTATTTGAAAATGTCTCTTTCCTGTAGACAGTAAAATCGTAGGTCAGGTTTTCTCTGTTCTTAATCCTGAATCAAGAAAATGGATATGGGTAAAACATTGTTCTTCCTTATATCTAAAAAAATAAGTGGTGCCATTAATATAAAATAAGACCTCCCAAAGCAATTCCTCACTGTCCTTCCAAATAAAGAAAATGTCATCCAAGTAATGTAGATAAGCTATCATATATTGGTAGTATTCTGAATCAACCACCACCAAAAGATCACATGTGAAAACAGCTGCTGAACCCATTGCAACTCCAGTGATCTGTTTGTAGTACTCCTTGTCAAAGCATATATAACTGTTCACTAAAATAAGTTCCATGCATTGTACAATTATTATAATATCATTTTGATGTAATGGTGTCCTGTGTAACAATGCTTTATGGAACTATTCAATTCCTGTGTTGTGGGGGATTACCACAATTAAATCTTTGACATCAATTACCACCAGTAATGCTAAATATATATTCAGCTTTAGCCATCTCACTCAGAAAAAAAGACACAAGTCCTTTAATACATAACATTTGTCATCAAAGAACTTTTTAAGTTTGGTATCAAAAAAATAGCTAAAGATTCCATCTTAGACCCACCTGTCACCACAGTAGGATGCAAAGGTGGTTCAGCTACAGATTTATGACTCTTTGGAATCATGAAAATACTGGGAATTACTGGTTTCTCAACTCTTAAAAAATCAGCTAGTTCATTGTTTAAAGAATATTCATAAACTAAATCAGTGAGTGAATCATGCATCCTCATATGCAATTCATTAATCAAAACAGTAGTACAAAAAAACATTGTCATTCAAGTATTGCAACATTTTTGAATGCAAATGTGTCCATTCATAACTGTAGCCCCACCCTGTTTGTTCATAACCCTAATCTCATTATTACCTTGCAATGATACCAACACCTTTTTTTCATCATTAAATAAATTGCAATGCATCCTTTTCTTGTGCCCTACAATTTGACTTCTTTCTCTTTCACAGGAATGTTCATATAAAGCAATATTTGGCAATAAAAGGGAATTAAAAGTACTGGATCTCTATAAACTCCTGGTAAAATCATTGACACCCTTATTAGCTACAATGGAGCTCTGGAAGTTTGCACTGGAACTTCCAATGGGAAGAGCCTAATCCTTTTGACAGAATCAAATTATGTCCTTACATATCAAACAAATGTTCATATCTCTGGAACCATAGGGATTATAAAAGAAGTATAAAAGGCAAATTCTTTAGCACAAGCTATTTTTATAGTGGTAGTATTATTTAGGTTCTAGGTCTTAAACTGAATTTTATAAGTCACAGTAACTATTACATTTGTAATATTTTGTAAACAGCTTACAATATCTCAGCAACCACTCAAGTTACACACATACTGTCAGTGGCATTTTATTCATCTGAGAGCTTTTGTATTGGGCTAAGGAGATCTGTCTGCTACTTGGTCATTGAAATATTTAGAAAAATGTGAAAATTATATGTATATAAATTAATATCATAAAAACAACAGTTAATATCTATTTACCTGTAGCAGACAGAGGTCAAATATTAATGAAGTTGATTTTGCCATTGTGTAAGCTTTAAAATGAAATCTTTTAAAACCTTGTACATAGCTTGGTTTTGGAATTATTGATGCAAATATGAACAAGCAAAATTTGATGTCTAGAGGCATCAGTAGGGGTTAACTGCAAATGCACCTGGAGACGTCACTTGGATGTAATGAGTTAAAGAGATTTCTGGTGTAAAGTTTCAAATCTTTTAAGGTATCGGTTAAATTAATTTCTCAAGTGGGAGCAAAAGTGAAACCCTTTAAAAACAATTCCTCAAATGGTGGTATAATATCTTATGGGCTGTAATTGTAAATCTTAAAACCAAAAAAAAAAATCATGTACAGTACCTGTTAGTATTAAAGCAGAATCAGAAAAAAAAAATCTATCTGCAATGTTTCCCCTGCCTTTCCCTCATTTTTTCAAAGAGCTTCCATTTGAAACATAGAAAAGCTCATTCTTAGACGGACATTTTTCTGGGGAAATTTCACTTTTTTCCCCTGCAACCTGGAGGATCTCCTGAGTGGGGCCTGTGCATCTGAAACAATGCCATCGTTGCTGTCTTGCACCGCAGCATCATCCCATTCTGTACTGATAGCATCATCCTCTCATTGATGCCCCCTTTTTCTTTTCTTGGTGAAACAATTTCACAGTGTTTCTCCACATTAGTAAACTGATAGTTGGACTCATATTCCAGAAATAGCAAATAGTTAATTTCTCCTTTCAATACCTGGATCTGTTCCTCTCTCTTCTTGATCTCTCTTTCATTGTTAATAGACAAAAAGTTTCTTAATTTCAATACTTCTATAATTAAACAATGACAAAAGATGATCATGTAGGATAGTTCTCTTGACTAATCTATTAGAGAACCAGTAAACCCGAAGACCTTTGTGAACCTATTTAGCCTGGATTCTATCATGAAAGAATATGTTATCAAATTGCAGGCTACTGTATTTTTTCATCAACTGCAACATGGCCGCTTTCATTAAAGTGAATTTTGTGCCATGTTTTGACGGTGTTAACCTTTTCCTCCACCCATGGAAATATATGCAGCCATGTGTAACTGTGAGATGCTGGCATTTACAGGGAAGAGCAGATGGCTAATTAGCATTAGCTGCTTCCCTGGTTTGCCTGCTTACCATGTTGCTTGGTTCATAGGACCATTGTCTATGCTGATGCTCTCACTGAGGGAAGCCTCGGACGTAGGGTGGTCTATGCACTTGAAAGGGTTACAATCAGGGGGAATCTGCTGATGTTAAGATTTACACTCAGAATAAACCTTTCTGAATCCCAGGGCTAGAGCCTTAATATCCTGTTTGAAACTTCTGAAAAAAACTGCCACCTAATGTATTTTTAATAATTTTAACAACCTTTTATTAAACGTTATATAATCACTTTCAAATGATTAATAACCAATATATACCCTACACAAAAACAATCCCTGGGATTCAATAAACTCCATGTAGGCTTCATGCGAAGCCTACACAGAGTTTACAAGTGTGCACATTGATGCAAACACTGCATTTAAACACAAACAAGTGAGGTTTCATGGCTGGCAACAGTGTTGCCAGCCAGGAAACCATGTAAGTGAACATGGATAGCAATCCTGTTTAAATCAGAGCACTGAAGGTCCACTGTTTTGATCATAATGCCACAATGATCCCCAGGGTTTAACAGATAACTCTCAATCTCTTAATGCAAGACATCTGGACAAAGGCCAACATAATGGGGGGACAATGATCCAGAAATACGGACATATTTGCTCTCCAGAAATATGCTAGAATAACCAGGGTTTGTGTTAAGATACAGGTTCTGAAGGATCTGATGTCTGAAACTCAGGTGCATATAACTGAGTCACATCAGTCCTGAGATAATCCCAGTGATATGGCAGAAAACCACAAATTTGATAAGGAACACAACAAAAGATATAAAGGCATAAATCTGGACATTCTGTGAAAATCTGGACAGTTGAGGTATGATTGTTAAGTATATGGTCCAACCACAATACAGGACAGTGTATCTATGGTGCAGATTATTGTGAAATCCCAGTCCTGAATTTTGTACTGAAGTTGTGTAAATGATCTGTAAGGGTACATGGACTGCCATGTAAAGTAAACACTCAAGGGAAGTGTGTGTATTGAATAGAGACACACAGATGAATTGTAGGAATGAACAGAGGGAAAGAGGACAGGTGAAACAATCTAATGTACAGCAGATGAGGGTATGTCAATGGAAGATGGTTGTAGCAGCAACACCAATCACATATCAATATAGTACAGTAGGGACCACACAGTGAAAACATGTATTATGTGACTGTCACAAAAGGTGACATAATGGGGAGGATGTCGAGTGAGATAAGCATCCTTACATGAACAATGCAGAGGATATCTGTGATGATATAGGCAACTGCCAGCCTAGCCAGATGGAGTTTTGTAAAGGATGATATGTCCTTTGAATATCAAACTGATTTATACTAAATACTTGTGTTACAACTATATTAGAACTGTATGCCATTTGTATATCAAACTGATTTTGTACAGATGCTTGTGCTGAAAATGTATTTGTGAGCTTTGCTTGTGTTGAAAAGTATCAACAGTGCACCCTGCTGAAATGAAGAGGAATGTACATGTATTTTTGTAGCTAAATTAAATGTATATGTTTTAATAAAGAAATAAACCAAGAACTTCCTTCGTTCCCTTAAGGACTCTTCTTCACAAAAGTAGAAACAACAGACAAAAAAGAAGATCGAGTCCAAACCAAGCCAATATAAGAAGATTTAATAATAAAATGGTGCAAGTTAGCGCTTTCGGGTGGATACCCTTCTTCAGACAACATACATTGATTCTAAAACATCTTATATACATTTTAGAACTCATTAGCCAATTAAACAATCAATATTTACAAAAACAATTGGAAGATTCTTTTAAGTGATGAAGGTTTGAGAGATAGTATAGATAGAGAACCTAAATTTGTATATAGGCGCAACAATAACCTAAAGGACCTGTTATGTCATGAACCCGAAAAAAGGCAGAAGAATAGTAAAAAGTATTCAAGGTTAGGGACATTTCCATGCAGACATTGTAAGGCATGCACTTTGCTGAATAGAGCAGGTCATTTTATACATCCAACTACTAGTAGAAAATATAGCTTTGATTTTTATGCTGATTGCCATACTGCAAATGTGGTCTATCTTGTACAATGTAAACAATGTTCAAGTTTGTGGGGAAAATGAACTGCAAACTTAAAACTAGAATTTTAAATCATATGTCTTCCATCAGATTGAGAGATGACAAAAATGCTTTATATCAACATAGTAAACATTTTCTGGATCATAGTTTTTCATTTTTGGTAATGCAAATAATAAAAGAAGGTAGGGGGGGTGATGTTGTTGACATAACTGAATATGCAGAGCTTAAATGGATTTTAAATTTGGCGGCAGATACAGCACCAGGTCTTAATAATTGTGTTCCTTTAAAACCAGCCTCGAAAAAAAGGCGGGTGAAATGTAAATATTGATTGTTTAATTGTCTAATGAGTTCTAAAATGTATATAAGATGTTTTAGAATAAATGTATGTTGTCTGAAGAAGGGTATCCACCTGAAAGCGCTAACTTGCACCATTTTTATTATTAAATCTTCTTATATTGGCTTGGTTTGGATTCGATCTTTTTTGTCTGTTTTAATAAAAGAATACTGGTAAAACAGAGGTTGACTTTAAGAAAAATAAGGGAAATGTAAATGAGATATTAAGCCATTAAAAGGCACCCTACAGTGCTGGATAGGACCTGAGATGTGGGGTCTGGGGAAGAACCTTTGTTCATTATCTCAGTGAAAAGAGGGGAGGCACCAGGCACTGCCATAAACATCTGGATGTGTATTCTGGCCATCTGTGCTAATTTCCTGTCTCAAGTTCAAAGGGGAATACTGTGAGAACCAAGAGTCAGGTGCCCAGATGAGGTCATTCTGCCAGTCCTCTTGGAAATTATATTTTAGATATTACAAAGCAAAATCTCAGAGTACTGAGTATTCTGTTTGGGAAGCCTGACTAGAAAGACCCTCACCCCAGCATCTTGCCTTGTGGTAGTAACTTAAGTAGGGAACAGTAAAATTCTCTTAGGTTTAGTCAGGAATATAGTGAAGCTTACTTTAGATATTGGTTTCCTTTATTTGTCTGAGTCTGTACATCAATGTTCTTTTCAATATTTCCTATGATCTGAACTCTGTGGTTTACTGTGAATATATATTTAGTATTTTCATGTACTTTTATTATCCATAATTAAGTATATTTCAAACTTTCATTGTGGCTGGTCCTTGTAGGAAGTATATAACCTTTGAGAGTACTTATATTTATTTGGCAACCCTGTGTGGGTCACTCCAGAAGGCCTAGCCATCTTGGTCAACTACTGCTATTTGTATTAGCATTAATATTACACAGTGTAATTGAACACCTTTTGTTAAGAACCTTATAGTAACTGACTGGTGGCAGTGATAACCACCTTACAGTCTGGGCAAAGTTGGTAAAGTGGGTAATCTGTGTCAGCCTTTCTCAGGTGTGTGTGCATGTTTGTGTGAAAATTAAATCTTAAACAGTGTGTGTGTCAGCTACTTGAGGCAGGGTTCACAGAAAGAGTGCTGGAGGACTTGGCTTGGGCACTCGGCTGGGGACCTAACCCTACAGCTGTACCAGTGAGGAGTGTTATTGGGGACCTTGAAGGAGACAGATATAGAGACATCCAGACCCCGGGCTGATTGTGTTCATTGTGTGTTCTTAAGGGAAATTGTACTTGGCACAGAGAGGTCTGCATCTGGAAATACTGAGTGTATCCATTTGTATTCCAAGTGCACGTCCCTCTCCACTGTCAGTGGTGAGGATTCAGCCTCCTTAATTATTGGCCCAGTGTGGGGATGATGCATATTGGTGGCCATCACATATTGGTAGCAGTGGTGGCCATACATCTATCGGGGATGTTATATACAATTGGGGTAGGATGCATTTTGTGAAGCTTTGCAAATTGATTTGTCTGAATATGAGTGTAATCTCAGCAGAGGTCTCCAGCAAGTGGGACACAGGTAAAGGATCATGGATAACATTAGAAGAAGCACTCACAATCATGGACAATATCAGAATAATACCACTAGCAATACAATGTCTCTGACATAACATATGTGATTTAGAGCGATCAGAGAGGGTTCTGCACAGTTACACTTGTACAGATATTATGACATGTCTACACTCTATTAGGGTAATCACGCGCACCATTCCAACACTGTAACATCTGCTGGAGGTGTTAGGATGGACACTGCTATATCTGTATGTGACATTATGATCAATACAGGCTAGCTGACTGGTATGCATGTTACACACACACACACACACACACACACACACACACAGACACACACAGACACACACACACACACACACACGTTCACACACACACACACACACACACACATATATATATATATATATATATATATATATATATGAATATATATATATATATATATATATATATATATATATATATATAATGTGCCACAATCCACATCCACATCCACACTGTCACAAATGTTACCCAAGCCATTAATGTTGTCAAACAGCTATGTATGTACTGTGTTCATCACTGGAACAGGTATCTCACATGCATCTTGTGTAACACCTTGATGGGGTTTCTGCATCATCAGACAGTAATGTTTATGCCGCAGAAAAATACCTAGGTATAGCCAATAAGATGTGTGACAGCTCACTGTGACAAAGGTGGTACACTTCAGTTACACATCACTGGAAGATGTTTAGGGAGTTACATGAGGAAGGTTACACTGTACTCAGTTACTGGTGTGATTAAGGCTGCGAACTATGGAGGCATTATGGCCTCTGATGTAGATGTCCTTCACATACTCAGTAGTTGTTACATACAAGGGAGTAGTCGGCACTGTGACCACATGGTGGTAGATGTTCCACTTACCATCTACCTCAAGGACACAGGTCACATACCTATTGGTCTGATTATAGAGTCTGATGTCTACATTATACTTGGGCTGTGTGTTTGTTTTCCTAACGTAACAAATCCCCCTATCTTTTTGTGTCATTGCAGGTGTTGTCATGGCTGTTGCAGCAATCTTTGAAGTGTATTGATACTGTCTGTATTATATTGATATCACAGCTGGTGTCAATGATTGCCCACAGTTTGTAGTCCCTCAGACAGCCTTTTGGACACAGGATATGTATGTCATTTGTGATGTCTGTGACTTAAATAATGAAGAGGAAAGGGCCTAGCAGACAGCCCTGATGTACAGACCTGATCACTGGACCTGAGATATAGTTCACTTCACATGTTTCAAAATATTTCCATGCCATGTATGTGATACAGTGATCTCCCCACTTGGTGATATAGGTGTTTTTGGCCACATCTTACAGTGTTGAGTGAATACCTCAGTACAAATTTGTGTCAAATGTTTTGGGCTTCTCATGATAGTGTTGTTATCATGCATTCCCTCAATGACCTCTTTGAGGATCTCTAGCACATGTAACAGACATGATGCAACATTAACAACTCACACAGGTCTGTTGCACACAGCTGGGATATCACTAGTGTCCATTTATTAAAAGGACCATGATGACATGTTGGTTTACCTTATAGATAAGGAGAGTCAGGATGTGTCTATACATGCATGCATCAGGTGCTGTCCCCCCAGCTGACATGGATGCATGTTGATGTACACCCTTCTACAAGAACATAATCTGTGTGGAGGGTATGTTGAAGTGTGTATTCAATGGTGTCAGGAAGGTGTATGTGCTGATTCATGTGATAGGTGATCTGTGATATTGTTATAACCCATTGATTCTGTGTGATAGGCCTGGGTGAAAGTAAGACAGTGCATACCAGCTATCCTGATCTGGCCTAGGGTATGGACACAATCCCTCATGCACATATCATTGATTATGTCACTAGATGGGTAACCAATTAGCTCACTGATATAACACATACTGTGAAAGTTGGTGAATCAACCTGTACCAGTAGAGCTGTCACCATTGGTCTACCCAAGGATCTGTGCTTGGCCCTTTACTGTTTGGACTCTATTTCTTAACAGTTCAGGCTAAAGTATATGACTTTTGTCTAATCCACTTTTGCTGATTCTTGCATACTGTGTGTAATCCGTGAGTCCACCTATAATGATATATTACAGGAGGGGCTAACACAGACAAATGATTGCTGACAAAGCCACAAGATCTACAAATAAATGCAAACATATGTCTTTATTTTATCCTTCTGTAAGGTGGAATTCCCTGCTAATTACAGTATTGATAACAGTCCTGCCATGCTGAAACCCAGTGATTCAAGCACTGGGAACACACATTGATAGCAATCTGAACTTCGGCCATCAAGTGTCCATGCTGTTATTAAAAGCCTGTGTAGTGCACATCATAAGTCATACCATTGTATTCAGATCTGAGGATTATTTTACTGCACTGTACTTACTCAAACCTCATCAGAACACTAATAGAGTACAATGCTCTCTTATGTATGTACCTCATCAGACACATGCAGGAGCTGGAGAGACCATAGGTGTTTCAAATGAAGAGAACACAGGGCCTACAAACCATGCCATGATGTATGTGAATAGACAGAAAGCCATGTCACTATAATCTGGATCATATAGGATGTGGCCTCCAGGTCAGTCTCTGACCCTGCCCTGGTGGGAATAGTGCACATTCACAAATCAGATATAACTGATGACATCAACAGTGACTGTTGAGGAGAATATGGTAATAATAGTGGCCCACATGCTGGTGTAAAAGGCGAGCACACACACACACACACACACACACACACACACACACACACACACACACACACACACACACACACACACACACACACACACACACACACACACAGATGACTGCAATGAGAACACAACACCTACCTATTTAAGTACACAGACTACAGAACTCAGTACTTTATGCAAGTGCCATGATACAAGTCTGACTTTTTCAAGACTGCAGGTCAGCTTATAGCAGATGACATCAGCAGGGCATGCTGGAGAGAAGATATTGGGAGGCCTGCATGAAATGGATGTGTAGACGTGTGCAAACATCAAAACACTGTCAATCCATGGGTTTGGAGCTGGAATTCTAGAATACACACGTCTGCTCTTGGGATGTTGGAAGCCCTACATAGGTTCATAGCCCGGTTACTAGCCAAATGGCCTTAGAGTGTTTACAAGCCTAGCTGTGTAAAAACACAAGCACCTTCATTGAGCATAGTTAGATGATCATTATTAGCAGAGCGATTTTGTGATAAGCACTGACTGACCTTGTTCATGAGGGACATAGGTGCTGCCCTAGGGGTGAATTTACAATCACCCATCCATTTTTCAAGATTGAGCTTGAATAGGGTCTTTGAGGTGCACTGCCTCACATGCATTGGGAGCCTATTACAGAGGAGTGGCAATCACTGGGAGATATATCTGTCTCCCCAGGATATTCTGTTTATGTCACAGGCTATGTTGAGATCCCTGGAGCAAGTTATTCTTGTCCCATTTGATTTGCCGATGTCCAGCATTTCCAGTAGGGCAGGGCATAGGACATCAACCTGCATGATACTCGGTACAGTGACAGGTCTTTCAGTCTTTCCATGTATGTCATTTTTGGTGGCCCTGGATTCTCCTGGTCACAAACCTCTGTATTTTCTCCAGTTACTGCAGGTGTTTGGTGAGGTACAAACAGAAGGGAGCATTGTACTCAATTAGTGGCCTGATAAGAGTAGAGTACAGCAGAGCTATGACCTCCCTGGTCTTGGAAGTGATGGCCTTATTTATGAGGTCCACAATGTAGAATGTGTGTGGACGGATTCACTTCTAAAGGTCAAAATCACAAAACATCGAACCTCTGAATAACAAAGACCAGAGGATCAAAGTTTTGAAATCTCAAACCAAAAAAACAAAAACATCCAAAACGTAAAAACTACTAATTTCACATTTTTGCAGGAGGGCAAGCCCATCTGCACCTCCCTATGTGGGGGGGGGGTGCTTCACTCCCACATCCCCTGCTACTTAAACTCTGAGCTCGCACTACAGTGAAGATAATGGCAAAATTCCCATTCCACACTATATGGTGATTTCCATTTAAAAGGTTCGAGATTTGAAAACTTCAATACTCTGGCCTTCTTTATTCAGAGATTCGATGTTTTGAGATTTTGACCTTTAGAAGTGAATCCCTATGGACACATAGTGATTGAAGTGTAGATTGCTATCAACATGATTCCCAAGTCTCACAACACTGTGTTTGAACTTAGAGGGGTGCTATGTATATCATAATTAGCAGGGGTACTTCACTGCCAAATGGGACAATGAGGCATTTTTTTGCTTTAAAGTTCAGTCAGTGAGTTTGGCACCAATCATTTATCTGTGACATCCCCTTCTATAATATATTAACATAGTTGGGGGACTCTATATGACTGTGTCCAGTTGCTAGTCATAAACAAACTTGGCTAACCACAGGCCATCTACCTTTGTCTGGACTTCAGAGAAATAGTTTCCAAACAGTTGAGGGCCCAGTACAGATCCTTCTGGTATTCCACTGGTAAGTGGTCTAGTGGTGGAAGTGCAGACCTCAGCTTTGACAGTGTATGTTCTGTTGGTGAGCCAGTTGGCTATCCATCTAGTAATGTATGTGTTAATCCCCAAATGGGAGATTTTCTCTATGACACCTGAATGGGGGGTAGTGTCAAAGGCTTTGGATAAATCATGATAGGCAGTATATCCTGTTATTCCACATCCAGGTCTTTGGGGTCAGTATCAAAGAAGTTTGTTAGGTTTAAAAAGCAAGCTCTACCCTTGACAAAACCAAAATTGGTTGGGTCAAATGTGTTGAAGGTCAGCTATGTCATTGTGGATAAGGTCTATGCTGATTCCTTCCCTAGCCTTGCAGATAAGGCTTTGTAGGCTTATAGGTCAATAGTTCTAGTTCTGCATGTTAACAGATTGATATGTGTTGCATACCACACAACATTTGGTATTAATTTCTGTAGTGTAGGTGATACATGTGTGAAAAAAGTGTTGAGACTCCAAGGTTGCAGTGCTTGGGGGAGGCAACATATGACTATATTGTAAATATGTGACATATTCTTCGATAGGGTCTTCAGTTTGTTATGTTTCCACATGTAATTTCATGTCATAAACAGGAAATGGACAGTAAACAGCAGTAATACATTATAATATTTACTTTTTCATAGGGTGGTGAGCAGTGAGTTTGTGCTTCAGTTGGCAAAGTTTTTGCACATGTGCGATATACATTTCCAATACTTTCCATGTTTGCATGTAGTTAATCAGTGCACAAATGCGAGCCACATTGCTAAAGTCTGAGAGTTAGTACTGAGTCTATGAAATGCATCTGCTGCTTAACTGACTCTGTAGCAGCAGGTGTAAATGCATTAACATATTTCTTTTTGGGCTCAGATGATACTGGGTTCAAATCCAGGTGTGCTAATACTTTTAAATACTTTTAAATAAACAGAGACAATGCAATGGCATTAATTCTTTATTGTATGGGTGTTGCTGTATGTGGGCATAGCACAGGGGGGTTTAGCAGCACTGTGCAGAGATAACCACAGCATTATACTGCTGCTCACTGTCACTTTGCATTGGTGTGCAGTACAAAACTCTGTACAAACACAGAGGCCAAAAAGTGAAGGGATCCATTGCTTTTTCTGCTACTTATGTGTGTTGTGTATGATTTTATTTTCTGATCAGATTATAGGTGTTAAAATAGGGGTAGATAGGAAAGTGGTGAAATGGGGAGCAAGCAGGGTGAAGACCGAAGAGAAAGCAATACAGGAAGATGCAGGAGGGAGGTAGGAAAGAAACATAGCTAGCAATTTCGTCAACAATAAAAACTGATAATAAGTGTAGAATATTAGCTGAATTTGGACTGTCACCTCCAGAGAGAAGAGTGATAACAACATAGTTATGTTGTATAGCCAGTTGGACCAAATCAAGTGTGTCAAGAAGACACATGTGCAAAATGGAGAACTATGTATGGGATGATTTCTTTTTGTGGGACAGGTGGCCATTTTTTAATTCAGTAAGAGAGCACTGCTGGTTAAGGGACATAGGCATGTCTGGGTCAGGTAGGTTGGGTGGTGAAGAAGCAAATGCAAAATAACAAGACAAGAGACAAGGACTGGGATGGAAACAGAAGGTTGGTGGACACCATGATTGGGGTGAGGGAGGGGATAACGCAGGCTCATGGACATCAAGCTTGGAGACAGTGAGAATTGAGTCCTCACCCACTGGACTGTCATCACTGTGCTCTTAATCCACTGGTGGTTGGAGTGCTTGATGTCTTCTGCTCCTACAGACCATGAGGGAGAGCAGCCTCTCCATCCAGCATAGGTTTACACCAATGGCGTAGTGCATGACCCTACACACCATACCTGGCATCTCCCTGTGGGTGATGAAATCACATCTGTCAGTGCTCCCAGAGGGTATCACTGCACTAGTTTCCAGGGCTGTACTATCTGAGGCACAGGTAGTACAGAGGCAGTTCAGGCAGTGCTGCCAGGTTGGCTCCCAGATGTGTTGGGCATTGGTGCTGGAGCCGGTGAAGTGGGGGCAGGCTGATCCACTGGGACTGGCCTACCATGCTGTGCTGTGTAGCATTTAGTGATGTGGTGGAGGCATTTTGATGACACATAAGATAAAATAAAAAAGAGAGACAAGGGTTGGAGTGAGAGAAAAAAGAGATAAAATTATTACCATCATATGTGACGTAAAATGTATTAACACAATTATGCAACTCTTTTATCTGAAGTAATACATTTAAGTAGATGTCCTAACAGATACCCACTATACTACAGATTGCTGAAAGTAATCCTTGAAATGTGCATATATTGCACATATCCATGTTCCAATTATACAGATTACAGTTTAGAGCAGGACATTTGTGAAACTGGTATAGAGTTTTTAATTTAATCTAAATATTATTGAAGAAATAACAGTATTGTATAGTTGGGACTCATGGAATTTGAACCCACAACCTCTGACTACAGTCTAATATTAGATTACAATTCGGTTATGCTACAGACTAATGCATGCATACTTGCTTTTACAGTTGGAATATGCAGGCTCAATTTCATACAACTGTATAAAAGGCCAAAAAGCTATCTTTAACTTTTAAAGCTACAATAACACTTCCCTTCTGCTGCATACATATCACTTGCTTTGCTCAGTCTCCCCAATCGATCAACATGAGCCTGCTGATTGAACTCACATTCATTGGGAGCTGGAGAGAGGACAGAAAAGTTCAGAAGAGCATTATGCATACCAGTCTTGCCAATATTTAGTTTTCTGTCTTACAAGTACTCTCTTATTGTCATACTTACCCAGCTGGAGGATATCTGCAGTCTCAAACTCATGCAACAAGTGACTGAGAGTATCTATTTTTCTCCTGCTTAGGTCATTGAAATGATGCCTACTTTGATCTCCAGTGAGTGGGAAACCAGTGGCCCTGGACACAGCCTGGCCCAAACTATTCTGCACCATAGACTTATACTGGGAGCCAGAAGAGGCATCCTGGAGAAGCCTTTGGCTGTGGCACTTTACCAGGAGTCCAGTAAATATCCTGGACTTCTGGACACCTCACCTCTGTGCCCTAAACCTGGTACCTTTCTCTCCAACACCAGCCATGTCTACCAGCCAAACTAGAGCAATGAAAACTGATGCTTTCCTTCCAATTCCAGTTATTGCATTTACTGGTAGTGCGCCAACCCAAGCAATGATGCCAACTATGTTTGCATGATGTTAAGCGGAGCACAGCAGTTCCAAGCAGGGAGGAAATAATTAAAGTTGGAAGGTTAATTTGACACTTCGCCTTAGTTTGAAAGGTGTCTACTGATGTAGCCTGAAAAATACATATATTGAAAACTGGAAGGTAACTGTTAGGTGGGTTAAGTTTGCAGACATGCATTGGGTGCATAAATGTAATGACACAATACATTTGTTGTCTTTATACACTGAGAAAAATTGATTTTTACAGTATGGGATTCAAACCTTGGCATAAGGGACAAAACATTTTCTTCTCCAGTGTTGATTGTTCATCTTTGCCACAGAAGTGCTGCTCTGACATAGTCATGAATCATATATAAATACAGGTGACCATTTGAGCTGTTACACATGTATGTGTATGACCTGACAAAGTTATTGGATATAGATCCAGTTGTGTATGTGTTTTAGGTAATTGTTAAGGCCATGCAAGTCCAGATAGCAGAATTATACCTACAGAAATATAGTAGGCAGTATACCCTCAGCAGAACATCTGAAAACAAAATAATGGTGACTCATCCCTCATCAATATAATTCATATCAGCTCCACTATCTAAAGTGTTATAAGTGAGAATGAATATAACGGGAAGTGTAGCAACAATAAAAGTGTATGGAATATCCTATATTAGAACCGAAGACCACGTGTATAGCAGTCCTACACTTATACCTGTTGCCACAAGAATGCTGAAATTACACGTGTCTTTTTTTCAGTTTAGTGCTATAAACTGTACTGTTAAACAGTAAAAAAAGGTTGAACACCCTGTACTACATTCCTGGAACATCTCTACTCCAGCTTTACACTTTCACTTGCTGCCACAGGACTAGTTACATGACATTCCCTAATTTCCTAATCATTCTTAAGGTCTCTGTGTTAACTATTGTGCAATGCCACTTAGCATGTTTGCATGGTGCTCAACAGAATTAATTGAATGTATCCAGTTTCAATCATTGACTGTCTGAGTCCTGTCTGCAGGTGTTTGATGGCTGCAACTGCTGGAGATCCTTGCTAACTGCCACATAACACTGCTAAGCACAGTTGCACAATGAAATACAGAAATTGCAGCAATATATTGTTTTTGATCTTTGCCCTTCTTCAGATGCCCTATTTGCAGGAGTTCTGCAGGTGTTCTGTCTGATTCATGGGTGAGCAACTAGTCCAGTTTGCACACTGCTGCATTTCATGCAAACGAGATAAGTACAGCCAAACTTTACATTCATTTTTCTCCATTTCCCATGTTTGGACTAAGCCACGCATCCTGCAAACAATGCCCCCCCCCAAAAAAAAAATAGAAAAAAAAAAAGAAAAAAGGGAAAAGTAGTTGAAATGAGGGAAAACAATGTATCACATACACACTACAAAATGTTAGTACACATGACATATTTCTACATATGTCTGAATTTGAACTTTCACTCCACTGAACCTTCAGAATACAGTAAGGGTGCCTTATCCCTGTTTGCCACATAAACAGCTTTGCAATAGGGAACTGAAACATAAATAAAAGGGAAAAGTAGTTCAAGTGAAGTAAAGCAAGCTATGAAATAAACACCACAAAATGTCTATTTGTACACATCAAATATTTCTACATAGGTCTAGATTTGAAATCTTACTCCAATTAACCTTCAGAACACAGTAAGGTGCCCTCTCCCTTTTTGCCACACAAACACCTTTGCAGCAAGGAGCTAAAATCATTATGCATACAACCAACTGCAACATCATCTACAGCAATATGAAATCATACAACTGTTATTTGTACATGTATTATTTTTGGATGTATTGCACTAAGTAATCACACAACTAATTATGACTATTGCTTGCAAATATGCAGCTCTATCTTACCTCTCAGTGTTGGTTGGTCATTCTTCTCTTATCTGACCAGTAACCATAGCTCATCTCATCATGCAGTCTGTAAGCCATTCTATATCAATGTCCTTAAAATGTATGAGAATATTAAATGGCAATAATATAATATGGAGTTGCCAACAAATAAAGGGGATGTTAATGATCAGAACCTATGAATTGTGTGCTGCTTACTTACATTTCCAAACTTGATAAAATTACATCTAACACTTTGTAAGTCTAACCTGACATACCTACTGAATGTAGGGCAGTCTGCACTGTTGTTGCATTTTTCCTTCTTTATACCAGTTATAATTCAATGTTGCGATCCATTAAAAACAAACACTGAGGAAGTGCCTGCACTTTGTTTACATTTGCTACATGAAGCCAAGTATTTGGGATTCAGCAATTCTAATGAGTTTACACCTCATTTGCATCTTCACCATGCTGACAGCCCTGAGTCTACACCATAAAAAGGCAACTGGGTAGTTAGGGAAACTGAAGGTCAGGGGACTTGCTTATATGAAGAACACATAAAAGAAGTTATTACTTTGGGATATATCTGTACAGAGGATTACTGAACTTGAGAAGGTATGCTTGCATTTTGTCAGCTACATACTGCACATGCTTAAATGTAATTAAGAAAAATCTGTATAATGGTTTAATATATATATATATATATATATATATATATATATATATATATATATATATATGTTAGCAAAGGCATTTACACTTTTATCTGTATGCATTGGTTAGAGTACTGATGGCATGAGCATGTTTGCCAGGGGATTTCACAAGTATACATGATTGGCAATACCTTAACATGGAATGTTCTGCGTTAAATCTGTAGACATGTTTCAGGGACAGTTAATTTGATAGCACTTTTAGCATTTCAAAGATGGTTTGTTAGCAAAATGTGTCATGTGCCTGTTCTTTTGGGGGTGGGGAAGCAAATCTGCATTTCTGTTATGACACAAACAAGGATATGTTGCTATTGTTACTCTCCTTTTTTTGCATTCAGCCTGTTGTTCATATTTCAAATATCTAGACTGTTTTATGTTTCTCCAGTGGAAAATACTAAAATCCTACCTTTTCTATTTTATCTGGGAAGTTATTTTGTAGTTATGTGATGATTGTGTGTATTATCCTTCTGTTGTCTTTTAGGATACCTAAGACTATGCCATCCAGGCATCTCAATCCTGGAAAAACCACCCTTCACTGACCTTGAGAATAATGTCATTGTTGAAGCTTTTAGGTGACATGGTGCCTTCCTGCTTGAGAGGGGACATTGAGGTATGTCAGTCAGAATGCAGATTTGGCAGCAGATCATTGGAGATGTTAATGCATTAAGTGGCTACAGCAGGACATATGACCAGGTGTGCCATAGGGCCACTGACATGATCTCATCTGCACAGAGGAGTGCAGCTGCAGTGGGCCATGATCAGATGGATACTTGACAGGGCAGGGGGCTGCTACAGAGCCACCACTAACAGCAAATGTAGAGTTGCTGTTGACTGTCAGGGATCCAGACAGCTCCCAGGAAAGTGCAGAACAGCATGCCCGTGACATTGGTGCTACTGCTTTAGTGACAGCAAGTATGCCCCAGGAGGAGCTTCCAGGTAGGCTTTGTATCTCAGTTGTTAAATACTGTTATACACTAAAACAATTTAAATCAATATGTTAGTTCTCTTTCACAAGAAATTTGTTTTGGGGGGATTGCAGATTGCTATCATTAACAATTCTGACTGATTACACATGAGCTGAGGTTGGAGTTGTCATCCAAGTTTTTGTTGAAAGTATAGTTAAGGTCAAAGTTAAAGTCAAAGTAAACTTTACTGTGAGATATACACAGCAGTGCACGCTGCATGAAATTACTTTGTTTTGGTCCCTGTGAAAGACATAACAATGAACACATAGTTTGAATGACAGTAAGACTAATGTTCATACAGTAATAATTAAAATGTTAACAACATAATGAATTACCACAATTGGACAGGAAAACATTAGACAATATTATATTAGTAGGTATTGCAAGACTATGACTTCACGTTGTGATCACATAGAATATTGCACTTCATCAGTTGTAGTGTATTCTGATGTTCATATTGCACATGTATGGAGTGGTGACTCACTCCTGACTATTGCACATTCTGGAAGTAATAGCATAAGAAATCAGGCTAACTGTACCAGTTATTGAATCAATTTGCAAACATGATTACTATAGCTGATACTTCATAGAAAGTGGTATATTGATCTAATTATTCACTGTCATGCCTGGCATTCAAGTTCGGCAGCCTTACTGAGAGAGAGAAGAAGCTCCTGTTCAGTTTAGGTGTTTTGCAGTGTAAGCTGCAATGCCGCCTGTCCGAGGAAAGGTGGAAGTACATGCCATGGGCAGGGTGAGTGGGATCATTGATTATATTCCTATCTCTTCCCACATACTGAGTCTCATGCAAATCATCCATGGATGGGAGTGAGGAACCAATGACTTTTTCCACTGTCCTCACTACCCACAGGAGAGCCTTGTGGTCAGATACTTTGCAGTTGCCTTATCAAACTATGATGTTATTTGAGAGGATGGTCTCGATGGTCCCCCTGTAGAAGGCTTTGAGGATGGACTGAGACAGGTTTGCCTTCCTCGGTTTCTGTAGGAAGTGCAGATGTTGTTGTACCTTGTTCACTTTGTGGCTAATATAAGTCAATTAGAATAGGTCCTCTGAGATGTGCACCCCCAGAAACTTAGTGTTTTTGACTCTTTCCACTGCCACCCCCTAAATTTCCAGAGGATGATGTATTTCCTGAGTCCTCCTGAAGTCTACTATTAATTATTTGGTCTTGCTTACATTTAAGGCCAGATTGTTGCTGTCACACCAACCTATCAGATGCTCCACTTCATCCCTATAGGCTGTTTCCTCACCATTTCTGTAAAGACCTAGTATCATTCAGGAACTTGATGATTTTGTTGGATTCTTGCTTGGCCATGTAGTCATGCATCTACAAGGTGAACAGCGGAAGACTCAGGATGCAGCCCTGAGGGACACCCATGCTCTATGTAATACCAAATGAACTGTTATTTCCCGCACATACTTTTTGGAGTCTGTTGATGAGAAAGTCCAGTATCCAGTTACAGAGGGGGGAGTTGAAGCCCAGCTGGATCAGCTTTGATAGCAGATTTTGGGAGATGACAGTGTTAAATGCAGAACTAAAATTGATGAACAGCATTCTGACATAGCAATTCTTGTTCTCTAGATGTGCAAAGGATTCATGAAGTGCTATAGCTTTTGCATCAGCTGTGCAGCAGTTAGAGCTATAAGCAAGTAATGTATAATGTATAATGTAATGTGTAATGTGTAATGGATAATGGACATATAAAGGGTAAAATACTTTACCCTTTGTGTTACTGTTATTTGTAATGATATTGTCCTTAGCCTTTGCTTAACTTCTTCCAGGACCAACTGGCTTAGAGAGGATTGCATCATCTGAACATGGAAAGCCAAACATTTTTATGTCAGTACTGATGAGTAATTCAAAGAAATATTTTAATGTGTGATTTTGATATCAGGACAGTTGTGTGTATTTCTGTATTGTCTAACAGTGGCAGTACTGTTATTTTCTTAGCAAATATTGGACTATAGTAGTGTAGGTATTAATTGTTCCTGTGTTTGTTGCTTATTATCACAGGTGATCCTGACAGTGGAAGTGTGGGACTTCCACCACCTGATGTCAGAGTATCAGCAGACTCTAATGATGATGGTGGCCAAACAGAGGCACAGTCAGCGAGGTCCAGAGCTTGAACCTGACACTGAAGTTGACATACAGCCATCCCCTGAAATTCCATTGGACACATCCAGTAGATCTACTCCTACCCATTCCAGTGAGCCTAAAGATACTGGACAGGTGGAGGGCAAGACGATCGATCAGAGAAGTGTGATTACTGTGGCTTCAGTGCCTGTTGACTCTGGCCATAGCCAAAGTGTGGGCAAGGTGCCATGCTGGAGGTATATTAGGGGTACTCAGAGGAGGCCTGCTATATATCCTCCAGCTGATCTAGGTGTCTCTTCCCATGCCACTCAATGTATGTTTAGGGCCACCATGGAGGCACAGGCACATTCTCATAGGTGCTCCGGAAAAGTGCTTAGGGTTGTAGATATGACACAGGCTGACATGCATGAATTCCTCTACCATATTGCCGAGTCAGTGGATCGGATGAATGACACATTGAAATGAGCAGTGTCTGTGACAGAACGTCTGCTGGGAGAGGGGACGGCATCCTTGTGGTCATAGGTCAGCCACATTATCTGCTGTTAGCCAACATGGCCATGCCTGATCACACTCCCATTGTGGCAGTGCTTTCACTGTTCCATTAGTGGCTGGTCATGGGGTCGTGGTCCTGGGTGTACTTGTGAAGAGAGCTCATCCAGCAGACATCAGTCATGTTCAGGTAGCAGCAGTGCATCTGACTGTGGGTGTGGACATGTCAGTGCAACTCCTGGCTGAGACGGTTCCTGTGGTTGGGGATGACAATGATGAACTGCCACCTCTACCATGCATGGCTCACAACTGTCCAACATACCAAGACATAGAGCGAGCACATAGTTTGTCTGTGTTCATGCAGATGCTCACACACTGATTTCACCTGGAGGACTTCTACAGACACACACACACAAGTTCCATGTTCAGCCATGCAGCTTAGTACTCATTTTGTCATACTGGCCATTTGTTGCTTTATCCAAATGTCTAAATCCTCAAAAATGAGTGTAGAGGAGGCAGACCATCAGATGAAGTCTCTGTAATTTTGGAATATTGAGATGAAAGTGCTTATATATTTTATTGTTTATTAAATAAAAAACGTGCTTGGTGGTTTTAAGAAGTGGTCTGCCTCCTCTACACTCATTTTTGTGGATTTATTCGTTGAATTGGTTTTGAATTCTTATCCAAATGTCTGCCTGCTTCTCTTTCTTACTCACACACACTCACCTAACTTTTGTGTCAGCCTAGGCTTCCTGCCCCCCCCCCAACACCCTGTGCAAGTGATTATAACTGTGTAATATCCCTGTTTTGTATGTTTTGGATTCAGGGATACAAACGCTTTGTGTCTGATGCTCAGGGTACATAGCTGACTTACTGCTTAGTATATCTGCATTTGTGATATTGAACTGGTTGGTAATTGTATCTTTGACTTATATTTGTCTTAGAAAATTAGACAGTTGATTGCATTAACATTTTCCAACTTTATTGTGAATGATCTTGTGAGTGTTGTGAAGTCTGAAACTGTAATGTGTATCATTACTTTCTAACTTTTCTCTTGAATGATTTCCCAGTACAAATGTATGGTGCTAAACCGAGGGCATGCAGTGAACACCACTACATTTCAGAGGTATGACTGTGTGAATCTTTGATGCCTGAGGCCTACTACTTAATAATAGACACATATACATTAAATAAGACTCTGCTGTCACATGTTAAAGTCATTTCTGTACAAATCTCCCACCTTTTACTTGCTTAGACTTCCAAGTAATAAAATAGAAGGATATGCCAGTCATTCATATTATTACATAATACACTCCAGGTTCAAAACTTGCCTTGTAAATCCAGCAGTTTCAACAGCTTTAGTTCAGGGCTAACTCTGCCTGATGCAAGCAGTACACAGCCAAAATATGGGAAGGTAAAGGTTGTGAGAGTTGCCTGGCATCAATATTTCTATATGTATGTGCATAAGTGGAATGATTTAGGCCCTTATGTAGTTAGTGAATGTGATATGCATTGTCTCTTAGCCAATGTGAGGGCATATTGAGCACACCTACATCTACCTACACCCACAGCGGCTACTACTTCCCCCTCTGACTCCTCACCTGGGTTTTACTGTGGTGAACTTGGCATCGGTGGTGGAATGTGTGCTTCTTCCCCTTGTTGATCCTGCTGAAGCTGTTTTCTCAGGATGATGTTGTGTAGCATGGCACATACTGTGAATATTTCTGTAAATGTCCATGGATTGTACTGCAGGGCTCCCCCAGATGTACCTAGGCACCAAAACTGCAATGTCAACAGTCCAAACACATGCTCTGTGATATTTTTCATTTGAGCGTGTGCCTCATGGCATTCTTCAGTGGGTGTGCGCGCATTTCTGATGGGTGTAATCAGCCACGGTTCCAGTGCATAACCTGCATCTCTCAGTAAATTACCTTGTGGGATATCCCCCCTAGTGAACTTCTGATACAGCTGGGAGATGTGCCAGATATGTGAGTTGTGGTAACTGCCAGGGTTGCAAGCACACACATTCAAGATGATGCCCTTGGCATTACATACAGCTTGGCAGTTAATAGAATGAAAGCCCTTTCTATTAATGTATTGCCTTTCCTGTTCCATGGGTGGTGCCTTAATTTCTACATGTGTGTAATCTATGGCATACAGTACTTCAGGGTAAAACTCCTGCATATTTCTGGCGCTATCCTCAGAAGTATAGGGCAAATATATGTGGTCACTAGCATGTTGGGGCACACCATCCAAGAATTGATGAAGTATCCTTTATGCTGATGCCTGTGATACCCCCACCATGTCCCCTGTTGGTCTCTGAAAAGTAACTGTAGCTAAGATTCTAAGTGTTACACATACCTTTGTCTCCACCGGGATGGGTTCCCCTCAGTTTGCCCTGGCTCTGAGTTGAGGATGACAGAGGTAGCAGAGTTTCTGTAGTGTGTCTCTACCCACCTTGTAGCACTGTACAGTTTCCACATCATATAGGATGTGATAAGTTAGCCAGAATCTGAAAAGCCTTCTCCTTCTTGGCCTTGGTTTATTAGCAGCAGCAGCCTGTTGCACACACACACATGAATTAAAGCAACAGCTGCCCCTAACATTGTTTCTGTGTAGACTCCTTTCCATGGCTGTATTCCAGTAGGTTTTGGAATATGCAGGAAAAAACAGCACTGAGTCTACACAGTTGCTTTATAGCTTGTTGAATAGCTCCTCCATCTTGGATTGGTTGATTAGCATACAATTCAGCTGATTATGCTGTAATTTGCATGCCACGGTAGTTACCTTGTCTGTGTGGCTGTGAATGGGTCTACACACCATATCTAGCTGCTGCAACACCCACACAGTATAAACAGACCATATAGGCTTTACTGAAACTGGCCTTATAACTTTTTAACTAATATATGATGCCGCAGTGGTGCAGCGGAAGCGTTGTTGCCTCACAGCAAGAGGTTATCCCGTTCGATTCTCAGCTGGAGTGCCTTCTGTGTGGAGTCTGCATGTCCTCCCCACAGTTGAGTGGCGTTCAAAAGACATGTGTAGAATGGGCATGCCTTTGTTGAAGGTTGGGCGTTGAGCTGCCACCTCGGCACCCCTAAAAAATCTACTGCCAATCATTAGCAGACCGGAGTTCCGCTGTGGTGACCCCTAGCAGGGAAAAGCCAAAAGAAGAAGAACATATGATGTCTACAATTAGTAAAACTCAGATCCCGGGACTCATAAAGCTTGCACCAGGTGCAGGCATAGCGTTGGCGTTCTAACACCAAATATGGCCATTGAGCGATTCAGGTACGAGCTGTTTCCATGTGCACTACCTGCGTACAGTACGCCTGCACAACTCCTGAGCCCTGTATGCTAATTACCCCATATACAGCAGTGTAGCATGCAAATGAAGGTATGCAGTGATTCAGGAAGTGGTGCAGGCATAGTGTAAGCATGCAGAAATGTAAACCCTAGAAAGCAGTTTACATTTTTGCAAACATAAAATCGGAGCCATGACAGCCGACCAAACACATGTATTATATTGTTACTATATGCCAATGACTAAATATATAGCCATTGGCATAAAAAAAAAATTACAAAATATAAAATTAACATTTAATATATATATAGTCACACTATCGCAACGTGGAAGTGCAGGGCAGTGGTGCACAAAGGGGATTGCAAAGAATATATAAAAATATAGAATAAAACCGCAGTGAAACACATGTCATGATTTCCCCATAATAGTCAATGGCAGGCATGCTACACCATACTATGGCGTAAGGGTTGCTAAGGGGCAGTGACAGTGTTATGCGCAGTAGCTAGGAATTAGTAGGCAATGCCAAGCAAATGAGAGGAGTAATAGTGAATTGCAGATACCCCGCTGGTGTAAGGATGCACCTCACAGTGTAGCGTTATAACACCGAGGTGTGCCCTCGAGATAAAGATGACATCTAGAGAGGGGAGTGTTGCCATTGCTGTAAGCACATTGGAACATTGCTAAACCAGTTTGCTCCTAGCTAGGCAAAGCTGCAGGATAGGGGTGTGTCGAATTGGCCATAGCTATGCTTAGCTGAGAGTACACAAAGTAACCGAGTATGCATGTGAACGGAGATGAAAATGCGCATAAACCCGGTAAATGGGTTTGAGCGGTGCGCACTGCAGCTGAAACAGAAAGGATATAGGAAAGAAAAAGTAAATGCTGCAGCAGTGAAATTGGAGTACAAATGACTAATTAACACCTAGGAGCCTACAGTGGGCCATTGACAACAGCTAACAAGGCAGCAAGCAGCTACCTACAGAACAGGAAAGGGGAGGGACTGTACTGCAAAGAAAACAGTAAAGTGTCAAAGCAGAAAAAAGCTAGTTTGCAGTATATCAGCTACAAGGCACATTTTGCCATGACTGGGTAGGGAAAGTACAAAACAAGAAATACAGCAGGTGGATGCATGCCTGATAATGGGAGGGGATCCAGGTTTAAAAGTGAATTAATGGGCAACAGATTAATCAATGCAGGCAAGTAGATCTCCACAGTAAAGGCACCACACTTGCAGTACTCATTGCAAAACCCATAATTAAAACACGCTGCAGCTGGAATAGCTCATTCACACCCACTGACATCAGCAGCATCCATAGCACAATAGTATAAAGTGTGAAAGCACCTCACACACATTTGTGTATTCCCATACACTCTGCACCAGTGGTGTATACAGACGGGAAATTTTAGTATGTACATGTTAGGGTTGCCATAGCTTTTATCCACCAGCATGTGTTGGAGACTGATGATGCACATGACCACCTCAGGCACCAGAGGAGGAGGAGAGTGTTCAGACTCAGGGTAACCTACCAGGGGCTACATGATCTGGAGATAGTAGAGCATTACAGGATGGACAGGGACATCCTACAGCAACTTGTGGAGCTGTGCTGGCCACGCCTCAGAGCCAGAACAAACAGAGGGGAACCCATCCCAGTGGATACAAAGGTATGTGTAAGCCTGAGAATACTAGCTACAGGTACCTTTCAAAGACCAACTGGGGATATCATGGGAATCTCACAGGCAACAGCATCCAGGGTACTACACCAGTTCCTGGATGCCATGTTACCACATGTCAGTGAGCACATATATTTCCCCTGAATGCAGGAGGAGTTGGCCAGCAATATGCGTCTCTTCCACTGTGTGGCAGAATACCCGGAGGTACTGGGTGCAATAGACTGCATGCACATACACATCAAGTCACCACCCGGTGAGCAGGGTAGGCGCTACATAAACCACAAGGGATACCCCTCCATCAACTGCCAGATCATGTGCAATGCCCAGGGCATTATCATGGATGTGTGTGCTGGCAGCCATGGAAGCTATCACAACTCCCACATCTGGCATGCCTCACAACTGTATCAGTTATTTGCCAGGGGGGACATCCCAAATGGCCACCTGATGGGGAATGCTGACTATGCACTGAAACCGTGGATGATGACTCCCATCAGAAATGCACAAACACCCATGCAGGAATGCCATAATGAGGCATACGCACAAACCAGAATCATCATAGAGCATGTGTTTGGGATGCTGAAATCATGGTTCCATTGTTTGGACATATCTGGTGGAACCTTGCAGTTCTCTCCAGGCATGTGTGCCCACATTTTCATAGTGTGTGCCATGCTACACAATATGGTCCTGTGGAAACAGCTTTAGCAGGGCCAGAATGGTGAAGGCCCTCACAGCCCACCACCATTGCCAAGGGCCCCACAGGGGTGGGAGGTTGGCATAATGGTTAAGGTGTTTACCTTATAAACATTAGGTGCAGGGTTTGAATCCCACATGGGGTAATTGGCTAGGTTGAAAATGGCCCACAAGAGCAGTTAGCCTAGTACTAATCTATGAACCTATGAACCTATGAACAGGCACAGAGGTACTCAGACCACGAACATTCTGAGCCAGCCCCAGTAGGCAGATGAAGGTGTGCCCAGTATGCCCATGCCTTGGCAAAGAGGGAACATATAGCACACACACTGACAGTGTAGGCACCTAGGGACTGACACCTTTCTCCACCTGCACACACACAGTAAAAATGGATGGCACACACACAAGACTACCTGTAAATTGTCATGTATAGGCAGTCTACTGTCTGCATCCAACATAGGCAGCCCTCAACTATTGCAGACACAACTGCCATTGGCACAAGGTAAGTCAACACCTGAACAGTAAATTAAGCTATCAGCATATGCAGATACTGTATGTATAGATTCATAGATAGGTACTTGGCCAACTGCCAGAAGCCATTCATAATCCCAGCCAAATGTGTCAGCTTTTGCCACCCCATTGATTCATTAACTGTCCCTCTGTGGAGCAGAGCCAATGGCAGGATCACTGGGGAGCATCTACTGTTCCCCATCCACTCTTCAAAGTTTCTCTTGCAGAGTGTTAGTGAGTGGTTCTGTATAATGTAGTTAGGGATGTTGTTCCAAAGTATGGGGAGTGTCTGTGATAGGAATATGTCCTCCTAGCATCTTCCAGTTATTGTTGTGGCAAGGTTCAGCTCACTACAGTGTGTGGCTCACTGTGACATGGATTCCCATAGGTGGAACATATCCATCAAACCTGAGTTTGACATGGCTGTTTTGTCCAGCAGAGATCATCTCTGGATAAACGAGATGCCACTGAGTAAAGCAGGAGTTTATTTAGTCTGGCTGCATAGGCTATATGTTGGAGGCCAGTATTCCCCTTGGCGAGGTACATTCATGGACCTCCCAGCTGTTGGAAGTGTCTTCTGAGGTACATCCCACATGGGTTATTATACCTTATGATGGGACTGATGAATGATGAGTAAAGGGGCACTATAACCCCAGTATGTCTAGATGGGAATCCTTTAGTAATCAGATGGCCTACATAGAAGGATGTCCTAACTACTGTGGAGATATGATTGCCAAAGGGGAGATCACTATCTAACTTAGTCCCCAGATACCCCATTACCTCATCCATAGTAAAGTGGCTGCCACGTATGTGTTAATATGTGGGTGCCAAATCCACAATGGAATGACCATGCAGTTAGTGGCACTTGGCTGGAGGCCATGACGTTGACACCCTGTGACATTCTCTGTGAGGCCCCTTGAGGGATGTCTGTGTCAGCTGGACTATCAATCATGGCTCCCAGTTCGCAGTCATTGCCAAATATGGTCTGTCGTAGTCCACCTGTGTTTGCCTGTACCTCTGAGATGTATATGCCAAACAGTAGGGCTCCCAGGACTGAGTCCTGTGGGACACCAGTCGTGACTGGTCAAGAGTTGGACCTGGAGACAACTAGTTGTACCATGCGGGTTCTGTGTGTAAGCACATTGGCAACCTAAGCTGTGATGTATGGGTGTATGTATAGGCTGGTGTGTTTATCAATAATACCTGAGTGGGGCATGGTGTCAAAAGCCTTGGTGAGGTCCAGGTAGTATGTGTGAACCACCTCGCCCATCTTGGTGACTGTATGTAAGATGTCAAACAGGTTCAGTAGGTATGAACTGCACTCAACCAAGCTAACCTGGGTCGGGTCATGAGTTTGGAGGTTACCGATGTCTTTGTTAATGAGTGCCATGAGGATGCAAATCATACCATTGCAGACCAGGCTAGTTAGGCTTATGAGTTGGTAGTTATCATGGTCAGTTGTGATTCCACCTTGATGGAGTGGAATAACCGTTGCCACGCACCATTGTATGGGCATGTAGCCTGTACAGAGGCTGAGGTTGGAAAGCTTAATTAGGTGGGGGGACAGGTTGTCTTGTACAGTTTGCAAGATGCAGTTTGGGACAACATCTGCCTCCATTGATGCTGTGTTCTGCTGTTAGAGAGGGCCATTTCCACTTGTGTGTCTCTGATGTGTGGGATACTGTACCTTTCAGGTAGTGTTGTGGGCTCTTTAGGGGGTGAAGTATGCACTGAATGTATCTGCAAGGATGTTGGTGATATCAGTAGGGTCAGCATATTTTGTGCTATATTTCACTGGCACAGTGCAAATCTGTGTCACCACTTAGATCCTTGACATAGCCAAAGAAGGCATTTTGGTTACCTTTCGAATCCTTGCATATTCTCCTGCTGATGTTAGCCTTGGATGTTGTCATGAGGGACCTACATATCATACTAATAGTGTTTACAGATGTCTGCCCTTCGTGGGGTTTGCTGTTTGTGTGGAACACTGTCCTACTTCTGTAGTATAGCCTGTTTATTGCAGAGGTCCATCAGACTGGTGTCCTTGTCTAGGAGGAGTGAGTCTTGGTTTACCAGTGATGGCACTATCCATACATCCATGTAGGTGCTTATAGACTGCATTTACAAATCTGTCTGTATCTTGAGCAGTATTTCCCCTTAGTTTGGCGGCTGTGAAACCCCTCACCCCTGTCATTAGTAATGTAAATTTAGCTGTAGGAAAGGTATACACCGTGGTATCTGTGGGTGGGGGAGATGCTTGGGTGTGGAAACAGTGAATAATTCATGGTCAGATCTAACCAGTGACCGGGTAACCTCCGCTTTGGTGCACCTGTCGCCCATGTTGGTGATGACCACTTCTAGTAATTTCCACCCCACATTAGGGATGTTACCACCTGATACAGGGCATATGAGGTGATAAATTCCAGGAAGTGCTGGGCCTGGAAGTGAGTACTGGAGTAAGTTTCCCAGTTAATGGTATGGTAGTTGACATCAACCAATGCCAGGGTGTGCATTAGGACTGTCATGTTCTCCACTGTCTCCAGGTAGGTGGAGTGGTGGTCCTGGGTCATAGAGGGTGATCAATAGCAGGCCACAGTTTACATTGCAGTTGTGGCTGATGTTAGCTGCACATGGATGATCTCAGAGGTATCATGCTGCCCCACTAACCTGGAGGTGTAGCTATCCCTGATGAATATGGATACAGTCCCTCCATGTCTGTGTCAGTCCATGTTCTGTGGCTGAAATGTGTGGTATGGGTTGTAGTCTGGTAGTGCTGGTGTGCTCTCAGGAGCCTTAAGACAGATCTCAGTTACTGCACAGATATTGATGTTGTTTATCCTGAGGAGTGCTGTGAGTGCATGCATGTTGTGATCACAACTCCTGGTGTTGAGTAGCATAATCCTCATTGAATCTGCTATTGTGCCATTTACGAAGCTGGTATTCACCTTCAAGACTCTCCTAAATAAGGCACCAGTATTCCAAAGCCTAAGGCTGATACATAGGCTGGTATGGTATTGTTGCATGCATGTTCCCCATCTGTGCTAGTTTGTCATCGCTCCTGTAGGTAACCTACTGGTAAGCAGTAGAAAGCCTTAAACTTATACAAGTCTTCTATCTTCCAAGATAGGCTTTTGGAGTGACTAAGTATCAGTGTTCTGTATGTTTTTGCTGTACTTAACTGTTTCCTGACTACATGGTGATTTCTCACTGTATATTGTGATCTGAAGGTCTGTTTATTCACATATTATGGCTGTGATGGCCTGCACTTTAGAGGTTCACAGACAGCATACTACCTATCTGCCCAAGGGCAATTAGAAGCATAGCCACAATGTGTTGGCTTTCTCCGCACCATTGATGAAGTAACTGACCCTCTGTCAAGCATAGCCAAAGAAGCAATTCCAGGCAGAGTTGCTTGTAGCTGTTGAAGACTGGGGTTGTAGAGGGTGATAGGGGCACTTAATAATCTAAAGAAGGGATGCTAATGTGACAATTCAACACCATTCAATTCCCCCAAAAGGTCTCGGACCTATCAAACTGGACAGGCTTCCCCACCCCCTGGCTGTATGGTTCTGGGAAACATGATCCCAGGGGTGTATATTCTGTTACCCATTCACACGACAAGGTTTCCCTTGAAGTGTGTCAGTGAGGGGCTATGCCTAATGTAGTTAGGAATGTAATGTATTGCCTCACAGTACATTTGTTATATGTTGTTATTTCAAGAGTATGTGAAGCTCAGTGAGTTTGGGGGCCTCCGCCCTTTGCTTAGCCTAGCTTACACATAGAAATCATCTAAATAGGAAATAGGTGGAAGCAACGTTAATGTCAACAGTGTAATGGTTACAGCATCTGCATAGTATCTGTGCATTCCAAGTTCCAATCCTGATAAAAGCAGAGATGTTTATCATGTTCAAAAGAATACCTTAACCACAGCTTGCATATATAGGTAGTAATCGTCTGTATAATAAACATTCGAAACACCCATATAAACCCATGTGTGCTGGAGAGTACAGTCAACAGAGAATGTAATGTTATGTCAGCACATAGTGAGATGTTACTTCACTGACATGTATATATCCTGAGTAGTTAGCGGATGTGGCCGTGTTTGCTCGCACAGGTTATACGTTACAAAGTTTGTTTAACTGTGTTTAATCCCTGTTATAATGTCACACAAACACTTTTAAACATACTTACAACTGCTTAAATGAGCCTTATTCTGGAGTAAAACACATTTGTAAATCACCACAGGTGTTGAATCCTGGTCCATGCACACTATAATCATGGGACTTACCACTAAGCCATCCGTGGTGTATACATGTTTCATGGTCTTGAGACTACACCTTATACCAAATGCATTTCACTGAAATGATCACAAATGGGACAGTCACATTGTGTACATATGTACAGTACATTGTAATGCACTGTAGTTTGTGAACCAACACATTCCAGTCTACATATGTATTACTCATAGAAATTAATACGAAAAAAAAAAAAAAAAAAAATATATATATATATATATATATATATATATATATATATATATATATATATATATATATACAGATGTCAGTGATGTCTACACACACACACACACACACACACACACACACACACACACACACATATATATATATATATATATATATATATATATATATATATATATTATACAGTTACATCAATAGCCATATATATAAACATCTATGAACACACTTCTTGACACAGAAGCACTCCAAAGGAATTGAAGTGTATACAAAACACATGCAGCTCTGGTATTATAACAATTAATATTAACCTAATTCACCATAGAAGGGGTGGTTGTTGTGTATGTGAAGATTGGGGTGAGGGAGGAATGATGGGTAATGCAATCATACACCATGGAGAGCCTGGGTCGGATGTCCAATAAGTGAACTGGTGGGGTATACATGGAGTATGGGGACAATATAAAAAGGACACAAAACAAGAACCTTTCTCATTCATAATACACCCTGTCATGTCACATTGCAACACCTAATTTCACAAACATATGAACATTTGCATGTATCAGACATATGTACACCAAATGACTGTCATATTTTTTTTCAGTAGGGAGGAATGCCTGTAGTAAAATGTATATTCTAAACACCATAACATTTGTACAAATCTCAGATGCCTTAGTGGTAAAGTCAGTTACTGTGGTGTTCATGGTCCCAGGTTCAAGACCTGCAAGGGCTGTTAGGTTATTTTGAGGGCCAGAATAAGGGCTGTTTGATGCAGGTGGATTAAAGCACTCTTAAGCAAAACATGGAAAACGAAGAAGCACTTCACAGGTTTAACCTTTGCTTAATGTCACGCAGACCACGGGAAAACCTGCTTACAACCGCGTAAATGTGCATTATTCACACTTTCCCTACCAGTGCCTACTCTGAGAGGTAAAATAATAACACCTTCCAGATTTAGAACCCTCAACCATGTACTACATCCTCAGAGTAACCTAACACTAAGTTACCTGGGATGTACATATCCCAATTGTGTATGCAGACAGGTTAAAACACAAAAGGGAGGAATGTGTTGAAATAGGACAACCCACCATGTACCCAATTAAAGGTGTATGCTCATATATAGATATATAGATATATATATATATATATATATATATATATATATATATATATATATATATATATAGAGAGAGAGAGAGAGAGAGAGAGACATGTCGATATATACAGGTCTACATATATATGTAGATATATAGATAGGTTAAAAATATCTACACATCTATGGAGGTACAGATAAACGTATGCAATAATATATATATCTATATACATATACATATACACACACACACACACACACACACACACACACATATATATAAATATTTATGTATATATATATATATATAAAATATAAAAATACACACACATACATACATGTCTATAGACAGCATCTGAAGTGTTCATATCTGAGTATAACATGGACCATAGCAATCACACATTCCACCCCCTCACAAACAATATGAACATAACATATGAAGAGTATATGCCAATACACTATTACAAATATGTTCTATGGACACAGTCACCAACACAACTGCAATGACTGCAAATATCCATGACAGTAATACACAGACAGCTTTCATTTTGCAAAACTATATTACATTCCAATGTATTGCCAAAGGATTCAAGGACTAGCAGTACCTGCATGCTATACAGTAAGCATTTAACAGTGCCTTAATGAATCAGCCTGCAATTACCATAGTATTAGTCCACTAAGGGATAGGTGTTCACTTAGGGAAAGAACACCCACACACATATAGACATTGTATAAAAGGGGTTCCTACATACCTGCATGTGCTATGTACACCCATCAACATCTACCCCACAACCAAAATAATTACATCAATACATACTGTCATACCATAACCAATTATTCAACTACTGTACAACATCTGCTGAAACCTTAACATAGCTAGACAAAGACACACTAACATGGCCCTATGTGAAATAGTTGCTGATATACAATTGAACAGCTGCTGATGTAACAGGGTTTGTATGAACTAATCTGGTTTTAGAGGGTTGAAAGGTTCGTACACCAGGATGTGTTGCCGAGTACTGATTATCAGCACAGTATGATACACAGTAACACCAAACTAAATATGTCTGGTAAGCACACTGTAAACCCCCTAACATTATATGCATAGCTATGCAGCCTTGAGCTGGTCAAACAGCCTGGCCAGACTGAAACATATCCAGAAGTATTAGGTACAGACAAACCCTGCACAAGTAGCAATTTTCAGAAATATAACAGCAGTACTCACATTTAGACCAAATTCTCTAGGCATTACACACAATATATTACTGTTCATCTCCATACAGCTGTTGCAATAGATCCCAAACAACACTTCCACGCTGTCTTCCTCACAAGTAAGGCAAAGGGACCACACCCAAGTGGAATACTCAGTTATACTCCACATTAGCCATGATATTGGCTAAGGCAGTAGCAGCACAGCTGATGTGCATGTAATTAGCTACTTAGGAACACCAATTGGACATCGGGATAGCACATGTTACTGATCTGTAACTATAAAAGGTTGCCTTGTCACACATTCAAACCATCTGTATCTACCTGTAGGACAGTACAAAACACTGAAAGATGAACCAAAAGCAAGTATTATACTAGTCAAGAACACCTCCAATTACTAAAAAGGTATGTATAACATGTAATATGTCTGTGTATGTAGTATCTGTTACAGTGTAATCAATGCATATAGTGGAAATAGCTATCGTGTAGTGATGTACTGTTGAGCAGTAGTAATGCTTGTAGTATTCTATGTGTGTACTGCTGTAGGTCACAAGGCAAACTCTGCATACACCACAAGGGATGATATGGGCTTGGAACCCACCAATTCACTTCCAGACACTGTCAGTGTCAGGATTGGTCCAACAAGCATGTGCTATAACAGGGGATAGTATATGTCGATATATTGTAACAGTCAACATATGTATGGGTGTATAAGTAAGATGAACATGTTAAAGGTGGGCTTACTGTGCAACTATGGTGTGCATTGTGGGATATTGTGCCAATAACTGTGTAATGTACAATATTTTAGGCAGATCTGTATTCTATTCTACATAGCAGTTCTGTTATGTTATGCAAGCAGTAGTTATGTCTATTGGCAATTACAACACTCAATGTTTGTCTTTTTGGCTTTTTCCTGGTTAAGGGTCACCACAGCGGAACTCCGGTCTGCTAATGATTGGCAGTTGATTTCTATGGTGCCAAGTTGCCAGCCCAACACCCAACCTTCAGCAAAGGCACGCCCATTTACGCATGTCTTTCAGAGGCCACTCGACCGCAGGGAGGACATGCAGACTCCACACAGAAGGCACTCCAGCCGAGAATTGAACAGGAGAACCGCTTGCTGTGAGGTAACAACACTACCGCTGTACCACCACAGATACCAATTACAATACTCAATAACAGGATACATATCATTTGTATTCATCTGACAGTTTAGCAGCATGATAGCAAAGATAATTGGAAGAGCCAGGTAACTATCAATGCACATAACACACGTAATATCCACCTCTCTAGTATAGTTTGCAAGCAATAACAGCTGTGCATGTGTACATGTTATGCAAATGTGTAGTAACCCTTGTTACAGGGCTGGACCTCTCTAGTATCATTTGCAAGCAATAACAGCTGTGCATTTGTACATGTTATGCAAATGTGTAGTGACCCTTGTTACAGGGCTGGACCTCTCTAGTATCATTTGCAAGCAATAACAGCTGTGCATGTGTACATGTTATGCAAATGTGTAGTGACCCTTGTTACAGGGGTGGTCCTCTCTAGTATCGTTTGCAAGCAATAATGGCTGTGCATGTGTATATGTTATGCAAATGTGTAGTGACCCTTGTTACAGGGCTGGACCTCTCTAGTATCGTTTGCAAGCAATAACAGCTGTGGATGTGTACATGTTATGCAAAAGTGTAGTGACCCTTGTTACAGGGCTGGTCCTCTCTAGTATCGTTGGCAAGCAATAACAGCTGTGCATGTGTACATGTTATGCAAATGTGTAGTGACCCTTGTTACAGAGCTGGTCCTCTCTAGTATCGTTGGCAAGCAATAACAGCTGTGCATGTGTACATGTTATGCAAATGTGTAGTGACCCTTTTTACAGGGCTGGAGCTCTCTAGTATCGTTTGCAAGCAATAACAGCTGTGCAAGTGTACATGTTATGCAAATGTGTAGTGACCCTTGTTACAGGGCTGGTCCTCTCTAGTATCGTTTGCAAGCAATAACAGCTGTGCATTTGTACATGTTATGCAAATGTGTAGTGACCCTTGTTACAGGGCTGGACCTCTCTAGTATTGTTTGCAAGCAATAACAGCTGTGCATGTGTATATGTTATGCAAATGTGTAGTGACCCTTGTTACAGGGCTGGTCCTCTCTAGTATCGTTGGCAAGCAATAACAGCTGTGCATGTGTACATGTTATGCAAATGTGTAGCGACCCTTGTTACAGGGCTGGACCTCTCTAGTATCGTTTGCAAGCAATAACAGCTGTGCATGTGTACATAGGTTCATAGGTTCATAGGTTCATACTAGGCTATCTGCCCGAGGGCATTTATAAGCCTAGCCCATAGTTTTGTGGCTTACGCCACCCCTTTAGTTTGGAGAAACTATGCCCATTATTTTGCTGTGGCTCTGTCGAGCAGTGACACTGAGGTAACCCCTGGGGTGTATCTGCGATCTCCCATCCATTGGTCAAGATTCCTATTGAACAAGGCCAGCGAGGTGCTCTGCCTCACATAAACCGGGATTTTGTTCCACAGCATAGGGAGTCTTTGGGTGATGAATCTATCCCTCCAGCACGTCCTATTAATAACCGTGTTGAGGTTTAAGTCTCCCACCCTTGTGGCTCTGAGGGATCTAGATTTTTTGAGATGAAGCATGTTCATCAAATCTGGGTTTGACATGGCCTTGTATGTCAGGCATAGGTCACCTCTGAGCAAGCGGTAAGCAACTGAATATAACTGGAGTTCTTTCAGTCGGGCAGCATAAGACAGATTTTTGAGACCCTTTATCCTTTGGTGAGGAACTTTTGTGGCCCCTCCAGCTGCTGCAAGTGTCGGGTCAGATACATTCTGAATGGGGCATTGTACTCGATCATTGGTCTGATGAGTGATGAGTATAGGGAGACTATGACTTCCCTTGATCTAGATGTGAATCCCTTCATGATAAGGTGGGCAATGTAGAAGGTCTTCCTAACTACTTTAGCAATATGAGTGTCGAATGAAGGCTACTGTCAACCTGGGTTCCCAGGTCCCTAATAACTTCTTCTGTGTTCAGGGATTGCCACCTATATGGTAGCTAGGGGTAACCTTATTTTTCCCGAAGGGTATGACTATGCATTTCTTGGCATTTAACTTTAGGCCATGGCTCTGGCACCAGTTATCCGTTTCTGTGAGACCCTTCTGAAGGATATCTGTGTCGGATGTGTTTTCAACTACGGCGCTCAGTTTGCAGTCATTTGCAAACTTTGTCAGCCATAACCCTCCTGTGTTTGCTTGTACTTCAGAAAAGTAGATGCCAAACAAGAGTGGCCCAGGACTGAGCCCTGTGGGACACCACTTGTGACAGGCTTTGAGTCTGACATGGCGCCAGCAACTCTGACCCTGTGGGTTCTGTCACTCAGCCAGTTTGCAACCCATCTTGTAATGTATGGGTTTACATTTAAGTTGATGAGTTTTTCAATGATACCCGAGTGAGGTATTGTATCAAAAGCCTTCGCCAGGTCTAGGTAGGCTGTATGGACTGCCTTTCCTCGTCAATGGCCTTGGTGACTGTTTTGAAAAAGTCAACCAAGTTTAGAAGGCATGATCTGCCTTTGACAAAGCCAAACTGGGTTGGATCCAAAGTCTGCAAGTTCCTATGTCTTTATTTATGAGATCCATTATGATCCTCTCCATGGCTTTGCAGATAAGGCTTGTCAAGCTAATGGGACGCTAATTTCCAGGGTCGGTGGAGGCACCGCCTTTGTGGAGTGGGACCACAGTCGCCAGCGCCACTCCTGGGTACGTATCCGGAGGTGAGACTAAGATTAAACAGCTGTCCTAACTGTGGGTTTAATTCCTCGTTGAGTTCATAGAGCACACAGCCGGGGACACCATCAGGTCCCATGGATGCTGTGTTCTTTGCCTTGGAGAGAGCAATTCTCACCTGGGAGTTAGAGATGTTTGGGGGGCTACAATCATTTGGTATAGATATCTCTCCTTTAGGGGGTGGGGAGAAGTTTGCACTGAACCTTTCAGCCAGTATGTTGGCAATGTCTGTAGGATCAGTAATCTTCACATCATTTTGAACTAATTCTGAGCATATCTGGGAGTTTCCTCCTAGGTTTCTGACATAGCTAAAGAATGCCTTATGGTTGTCTTTAGAGTCCTTAGCTATTTTTTTCTCAAAATTAGCTTTGGATGATTTTATGAGAGCTCTTAGCTTTTTACTTATAGTGATCAGCGGTGTCTTACCTTTTAAGGATTTTGCTCTATCTTGTAGTAGCTTTCTCCTTTTGTTGTAGATTTTGTTTATGGCTGGGATCCACAGGGCTAGTATTGTTTGCAAGCAATAACAGCTGTGCATTTGTACATGTTATGCAAATGTGTAGTGACCCCTGTTACAGGGCTGGACCTCTCTAGTATCGTTTACAAGCAATAACAGCTGTGCATGTGTACATGTTATGCAAATGTGTAGTGACCCTTGTTACAGGGCTGGACCTGTTTAGTATCGTTTGCAAGCAATAACAGCTGTGCATGTGTACATGTCATGCAAATGTGTTGTGACCCTTGTTACAGGGCTGTGCTAAATGCTTATGTGCACACCTACATAGAGTGGATATTGAGAGTAGAGAGACACTGGTTGAACTACCAGGTTTGTGTAGCCCAACCTCTCATTGCCAACCTAACAGCCACTTGCACATACTGTATGTAAAATAGTGCACAGTACTGGTAATGAAACAGGTTGCATATCATCTTTAACTCCAGTGTAACATCTGCAGTAGGAGTGTAAGATGTAGGAGACAGCTGCCCATGTGTAATAGCCGATTCATAGGTGATGTCTTACACTATCTGATTATATCCTGATCATGTTGATAGTGGCATCAGAGTCTATTGATACATGACTCTGATTGGAGAGTGGGTGTCTATGCCCAACAGAGCTCATGGTCCTGGTGAATATGTGAGTATATACCCAGAGAAGGAAACAGACCTGTAGACACTTGCATCATCTGTAATCAACTAACAGGATGTGATGTGCTCCTCATAGGAGGATTGCTGCTAAAGGTAGCTACAATGTTTCCATAATAGCCAGTGTTGTCACGTCCATAACACAAATATTTACATGTGAGCATCACTGTCTAAAACATCTTCATAAGCAATATGTAAACTAAATACAGTACTTGGTACTTGTAGTACTGAATGCTCATACAGGCATGTCCACTAGTCAGCTACTGGTGTTTACTAATGTCAGCTTTGTGTATGTGGCCATCCTGGGGGAATATAATCTATATATAGCAACTCTCCTTCCATATTTTCCAATAAATCTAAGGGAACATATAAATGTGGGGCATGCCCACAATGTAAATATATTCTTCAACAACAGAAAGTATTTATAACAGCTAGGAAGAAATGGATAGAGGCTTACAATTATTCCAGTTGCAAGTCTCAGGGGCTAGTTTATGTAGCTCTATGCAAAGAGTGCGAATGATTTTATATAGGCAAGACTGAGAGAACCCTCAAACGTAGGATATATGAACATATGAATGATATCCAGAAAGGCAATCCTAGAAATGCCCTATTTAAACACACTCTTTCATGCCCTCAAGCCAAATACCATTTCTTTCTGGTAGAAATGGTGTCCAGGGAATCGAGGGGAGGCCCCTGGGAAACTAGGTTGGAATTTAGAGAGACATAATGGCAAGTGGTATTTGAAGCTAACAAATATCCGGGTATGAATGAATATATTTCTCTTGATCCCTTGCTTAAGCTTAGAGCAGCTAAATTGTGAAATAGGCATCAAGCAAAAATACACACTTTATATATATTTTGTATAATTTTCAGTACTGTATTTTAATGGCAGTTTATATGATAATACAGTTTTATTTATTTGTTCAGTTTATATTTAAACATGAAATGAATTGGTATTTATCAGTAATATATATTTTTTATTTGGTTTTAAATTCTTTTACTATGAAAGGGATAATTTTAATATTCTACTCAACTGCATGATAGCATGTTTCTTTAAATGTTTATTGATTTGTTGATTCAATTGATTAATTGAAAGGTTACAAAAAGGGAGGTGTAAGCTCAGAAGATTTTTTCATCTGATGAAGTTTGAGTGCTACTCTTACGAAAACGTGTGATGATATTTAGCAACATTAATGTATTAACAGTGAAAATGTGTTGTGACAGTTTTCTACATTAAAACTCGGTTTTAACTGGAAGCTTCGTTCCCAGCTTATTATTCACAGGAAACGTGTCATGGCAGTTTCTTGGTTTGTGTTTGGAACTCAGCTGTGGTTTGCTGCACTTGGTGACTGGTTTGTGTTGTTTTGTGTTGCTTTTATACCAGCTGTACTCCTTTTTTGTTGTTAGTCTGATTCATGGAGGACTGTGCAGGCAGTACCACACCCACCGGACGAAACGAGGGCCATAAGGGTTCCGAGGTGGGAGAATTCCGCAAGATTGCGGGACAACTTACTCAACTTATAGACTTACTAACACCGGTAAGTCAAGGATTGTCTGTTTTGTTCGCTAAGGCTTCCAACCTTTCTGGAAATGGTATTGACAACTTACCTACCAGCAGACTGTTACCCCGGGACAGGACAATCATGGTATGCTCCAGGTATACCAGCTAAGAATTCCAGAAGTGGTAACACAAATTTTCAGGTTACACCAAATATCTTGATTGGTAATGATGGCGGTTTAGGCGGAATACCATCTACATCTTTAGTACAAGAAAGGAACACACCAGGAGACTTTTATGACTGGCTTAACCAACAAGTACCCTTTCAGCTTCCTGAGGGTACTCATATGAGGTCTGAAACCAACGACACCTATAGGGAGACATTGGACAAATTACAGACTGCCTTGTTAAGGTACAAGACTTTACATTTAGATAATGTGTATTTGCATCAGTGTTTAAGTAAACACATTGTACCTAAGGGATTAAGAATTTTCAAATATCCCAATAATGTTGTGGAAGGCAGTGAAGTCCACAAAGAGTTGCTGAATATTTTCAATGTTTGTGGCTTGGAAATTGTTCAAGCTATAATTAGAAACAATGAAAGGGAAATAAGCAAACTTAAAGAATTCATTGATTTGTATAATGAGCGTGTCACATCGGACTTAATGTTTAGTATTGAAATTGAAAAGAATAGATACTATGAAATTAGGGTTCAAATTGAGAAGAAATGTGACGATATAATCAAAAGAAAATATAAAAAGCTTGAACGTGATATTAGAGATTATAATGATGGAATACAATAGCCAGCACCCCCACGTACTCATTATAGTAAATTTAATCAAGGAAGGGACACATATTCGAATGCCCCATCCTCCAATAGGGGAGTTTATGAGGATACAAGGGAACAAGCAGGTGGTCCAGATTTTAATGACAACAACCCTGAGCCCCTTCCGCATAGGTCTGAAAGAATTCATAACAAGCATTTAAATGGGAATAACAACCATTTTTTCAGGGGACAATACCAGCGGAGGGGAGGGGGATACAACAGGGCCTGGCAACAGTCTTAGAATTAGATATTAGTAAAGAGCAAGGGGATGGGTATGAAATAGTTACCCAAGCTGGATTTCATAGTTATAATTATAGCCACTTGGAGGTGACTACGAGAATTTTTTAACCCTTTTACTAAAGGCTTCAAATTTGTACCTAGTCAGAGTAGCAATTTAGCTCGGACCATTTTGGATGTTAAAATGTTCATTAGAAAATTAAATTTGGAAAATATGTTTGGACATAATTCGATGGTAATATCCAACAATGGACTTAGAAAACACAGTACTTTCAATCCCCCATACACCCTCAATTGAAAAACTTGGAAAGCAGCATTGAGAAAAGAATTAGAAATAAACTCAAGGTTCATATGCGGGGTCCAATTTGGAAGAGAATGAATGGATACTTCTCCAAACTCTGAGAAAAAATCCTAACATCCGGGTTATGGAGCCAGATAAAGGAGGGGGTATTATATTGATGGATAAAATCATTTATGATTGTAAAATGTATTCCATTTTGCAAGATAGTTCCAGATATAGTCAGGTATCAATCAATGAAATTAATATTTCATATAAAAAAGTTGACCTGGCCCTTAAAGATTTGTTTGACCAGGGAGTTATAGATCATGACACATATTCATATCTGGAAACTTTTACACCTAGGGTGCCCTCGATATTCGGGGTCCCTAAGGTCCATAAAGATGTATCCAATCCTTCCCTTAGACCAATAGTGGCATCTCAAGGATCCAAATTTTCCCCTTAATCCAAGTTTTTAGACTGGAAACTGAAAAACCTTTGGGGCAAAGACACCCATTTATTAAAAGACTCATGGGAGTTTTTGAGACGTATTACACCTGACTTGAAGGTAGCTAATTTCAAATTTGTTACAGTTGATGTTGTTGACCTATTTTCTGTCATACCCCATGAGGTAGGGTTGGCTTGGATAGAGGAGGCCCTGAGGGGTACTTCTAAGGCTAGTGCAAATGATATTTTATTATTTTAGAATTAGCCGAATTGGTATTGAAAAATAATTTTTTTGTAATTTCAAGGGGAATTTTACAAAGAGGAATCTGGGGTGGCTATGGGAGCCCATTGTGCTCCCACGTATGCTGACATGGTTTTGTCTGTATGGGAAAAGAAATTTATCCATAATAGTAAATATGTTGAGTTTTGGAATTTTTACACCCGATTCCTAGATGGCATATGCATTTTCTGGACTGGTACAGATGAAATCCTCCAGGAATTTATTAATCATATTAACCAGAGTACTACTTTTTAAGGTTCACCTATCAAGTGACCATGGATTCTGTTAATTATTTAGATGTTTCTCTACATGTGACAGAGAATGGGTTTAAATCCAGTATATACAGGAAACCCACCTTCTCAAATACTTACATTAGATTTAGTAGTTCACACCCATTATATCAAAAAAAGAGCATAGTTAAGGGACAATATGTTCGAGCTTGTCGCATGACTTCTTGGGAAGTAGATTTTTTGGAAGAGTGTGACAAACTCAGGGAAATGTTCCTGCAGAGGGAATACCCTCTGGAATTAATAATGGATGTACAAAGGGAGGTATGTGAGAATAGACAAGGGAAATTTAAACCTGTTTAAGGGACTGGACTAATACAAACTACAGTACCAACAGGTCCAAAGCAAGGTGAAGCAGGCTTTACATATAAAATGTTCATTACCAATTTTAGTACAAATGCCTACACTATAAGAAATATAGTTGAAAGTGAATGGGCTAAATTTAATGAATATACGGATTTACCAAATTTAAAAGGGAAGACCATTAAAACAGTTTTTCGAAAGGGGTTCAATATAAAGAACTTATTAGAAGGTAACAACTCTCCTTCCATATTATCCAATAAATCTAAGGGAACATATAAATGTGGGGCATGCCCACAATGTAAATATATTCTTCAACAACAGAAAGTATTTATAAGAGCTAGGAAGAAATGGATAGAGGCTTACAATTATTCCAATTGCAATTCTCAGGGGCTAGTTTATGTAGCTCTATGCAAAGAGTGGGAAGGATTTTATAAAGGCAAGACTGAGAGAACCCTCAAATGTAGGATATATGAACATATGAATGATATCCAGAAAGGCAATCCTAGAAATGCCCTATTTAAACACACTCTTTCATGCCCCCAAGCCAAATACCATTTCTTTCTGGTAGAAATGGTGTCCAGGGAATCGAGGGGAAGCCCCTGGGAAACTAGGTTGGAATTTAGAGAGACATACTGGCAAGTGGTATTTGAAGCTAACAAATACCCGGGTATGAATGAATATATTTCTCTTGTTCCCTTGCTTAAGCTTAGAACAGCTAAATTGTGAAATAGGCATCAAGCAAAATATACACTTTATATATATTTTGTATAATTTTCAGTACTGTATTTTAATGGCAGTTTATATGATAATACAGTTTTATTTATTTGTTCAGTTTATATTTAAACATGAAATGAACTGGTATTCATCAGTAATATATTTTTTATTTTCTTTTTAAATTCTCTTACTATGAAAGGGATAATTTTAATATTGCATTCAACTGTATGATAGCATGTTTCTTTAAATGTTAATTGATTTGTTGATTCAATTGATTAATTGAAAGGTTACAAAAAGGGAGGTGTAAGCTCAGAAGATTTTTTCATCTGATGAAGTTTGAGTGCTACTCTTACGAAAACGTGTGGTGATATTTAGCAACGTTAATGTATTAACAGTGAAAACGTGTTGTGGCAGTTTTCTACATTAAAACTTGGTTTTAACTGGAAGTTTCGTTCCCAGCTTATTATTTATAGGAAACGTGTCGTGGCAGTTTCTTGGTTTGTGTTTGGAACTCAGCTGTGGTTTGCTGCACTTGATGACTGGTTTGTGTTGTTTTTTGTTGCTTTTATACCAGCCATACTTCTTTTTTTTTGATAATCTCTATGCCATGTACACTGCCAAACCCACCTAACACCACATCCCACACATTGTTTGGGATGCAGCTACAGGGGTAAGCTGGAAGGCAGCCCAGTCTACAGCCATGACTGGACTGGACAGACATGAGGTGTAGGTTAACACATGCGTCTCATCAACACAACCAACACATACCCTTACCAGAACACAGTAAGGACACCCACACACACTACCAGAAATCACACACATTCACAGACGCTTCTAAGTATCTGGCCAAACAAGTGACCCCCCCAAGCTGGAAGAGACAGACACTGAAATACACAAACTGTATGACATAGTTTGCATAATTGTGCCACACCTCAGAACACGTGGTTGGAGACATGCCCAGTAGTACTCATTTGTGAATGCAAACTCTAACACTATGTTACACCAACCTATACGAGGGCATACATACTGTCAGCTGCCTGTCTGCCATGATTAGCCACATACCCATACACTCAGACCACCTTTTGAACTATACACATGGCTCTGGCATATTCCATGTTGTAGTGCAGGACCTGTGATGCAGTAGCCTGGACTGCATGGAAACACATGTAGGAACTGTCAGGTCTTGTAGCCCATGCAGGTATGTCCCAAGGCCTGGGTAGCATTCTGCCATTGGCCAGAATGATACTGCAGTACAGGGACAAAAGGATTGTATTCCACAATTGTCTAATGCAGTGGTGCAAGTCAAAGGGTAGCCAGTATCTGTCTGCCTGGGATAATATGGTTGACAGACCATGATGCTTTGCCAGACAGGGCCTGCACCTGTCACCCCTGGGAATCTGGATACTGCCTAGGGCTCATGCTTCCCCTATAGTGCCTTCATCATGCACAGTTCAAGTGAAGGTCCACTGCTGTTACAGGGACAGCCAAGCAATGAACTGCGGGTCCCACTACACAATGATACATGTCAGAAACACTATATGGACACACATATGTCAATCACTAACATGGAGAACATATCTGCGCAGTGGCTGAGACATGCTTCAATGCTCTGGAGAGCACACCTGCATGACTATGTTATAACATACCTCACCTCTTGCCCATTATCCTTTATTGGAACACACAAGCTGCAGGTGTGTCTATTTTCCTGAAGGATATGTACACCCCCACGCTAGTTGCAGTTGCATAACTTCAGATGCATTATGCTGAGCAACTACCTTTGTGCCAAAGTGGAATTCAAATTGCATCTTGCGACAGATCACCCACTAGGTCGCAGATTTCCCAACTGTCATAATGTGCTGTAATGGGGAAGATTAGGTCTGAGACAGAACCATAATAATGGCTACTCTCAACTATTCCATTATGAACTGGGAAGACTCCTCATGTACCAACACCTGCGCTCAATGCATGTTGGATTCCATCAACCCCAATGACCTGGATCACAGTAGTCACACAAACAGGGCTAACAGTATGCTACACATAGTCAGTCTCCAATGCCAATGTTATGTTTTCTAAGAGTGGTGACTGTCATGGCACCCATGCAGATGGACAATCCATGTGCAAATGCTGAATCCTACACAAATGAACCTTAAGCAGTCACATATGTGCAGTGATTGTGCTATTGAAAGAGAACCAGGATTCAACCCAACACAAACAAGAAGGCAAACTGGTGGTACCATGCTTTAAACTATGGCATGGGAAGTACTACACCTACAGAAATAGCACCCGTTCATCCAGATAGGGTCTTGGAGAACCTAAACCCACTCCCATCCCCTAACAGGTACACTTAGTAATATATCCATGTACACTACATGGCCCCTGTAATAACGACTATACAGATACAGACTGCACTCTCTAAAGCCATACATACAGCTTACATGGGACCTGTCAACATCTCAGGGTGTATCCTACACAAATGTAAGAACAATCAGCTATCCACATACACATGTTCAATCATAGCTCCATGTCAGGCTGTGTACACACTGAATGGTGCACAGCAACAGTTATCACACCCCACAAAGGGGAAGACACCATTGATAATGGGAAATAGTGCACAACTACCTTGCTGAGTCTGGTCTGTAAGGCCATGAACCATGATCAATGTATTTGATGTACTCAGTACAGATGTAGATGACAGCAGGGTTGATTCACACTGCATATCATGTCCTTGCCAGGTTGTAGGACACCATCACCCATACTGTGTTCCAGCTGCACTCAGTAAACTAGGTGTATATTCCTATGTCACAGGAGTGGTTGGCAACTAGACTGCTGGCAGAACCAACACTACAGAAGGTGTCTGACTAATACACACACATCAAACTGGTGCCAGCCACAGTAATACAGGGTTCATTCCTGGTACTCCCCCTCTTTGTTATCTATACCACACAGACTAACACAGAAGGCATCAGCCTATTGATGTTTGCAAATGACTATGACCTAGAAGCAATAGTTGACTCAATGTGTGCTGCATTCAACATACAGAAGGGCCTTAGTGTGTCAGATGTGTGGTGTGTGACGTATGGCCACAATCTGGCAGCTAAGTATTGCATTGTCATCCCCTATGTTACAAATCCTGTACCCATGAACTACCACCTAGGCAGCGGTCAACATAATGGCAACTGTGTGTATGGGATACAGCTGGACAGTACTCTTTCCTTTGATAGTTAGTTCACCACACCAGACAGGTAGTCATATGTGGCACCCCTAATCATGACCGGGTGCCATCCAGGAATATAGAGATAATTGCTCAGCCATACTCAACACCCATGTGACCCATAATAGATCACATATTTCCTTTAAGGGTTATTGCCCATGTGTAGATGGCCTACACTGTCCTTTCCAATCCCTAGCTGTACTATGTAGCATGCAGCCTACCTTGAATAAAGCCATGCTCAACCCAGAGGTGTTGGACATGCTACACTTAACACATCCTGATCCCAAATAAACACATACTTCATGGACATCCACCTTTCTAGTACAAGGATCACAACATGCCAGACAGATCATTGTCCCATACACTTAACATACTCTTGCCATACTATGCATCCCTGTCCAGCGAAGCTGCACATCGCCCCACTCTGTGACATGGTGTGATGACCGCATGCCAAATATATCAGTAACCCTGTGGATCAGTTCTGTGGCACTCCTTGAACTGGCCACTGAAACATACCTGTCTGTTGCATACAGCTAGGTAACCTGTCTGCCTAGGCTCATAAATGGCCCAGGGCATATAGCCTACTAGATCACTATGACCATACATGCTATAGTTGATATCCAACCCTGCAAATAACATCAGGATAGCTATTGTCCCATGTGTTACACATGTGCAACACAGGCAATACATGGCAGGATGCTACACAGCTGTACAGTGCCATGTAGATGTATATGGCAAAACACATACATGCTTGCAAGTCTGCAGGGTCACAGGTCATGCCCCTAATGGCTATGTATGACTATATATGTGACATATACACAGCATTAAGGTTGATTGCATTAATGTGAACACATCCAGGCATGTGCTGATAGGTAAAGACACCAGTACAGGCAAACAGACCATGTCAAGAAAACATCCACATGGAATATGAGCAATGTCATCACATGACACACACATATATGGCGATAACATCACAGTAAGTGTCAAATGTGTGTGACTTATACATGTCACTGGTGTCAATGTCATGTAGATTTGCAAAGACTTATTTGTAATCTTAATAAATGTGATACACATGTATGTTCAGCTGTACTTCTGTACTTCTCTGTGAGTTACAGTGACCTAGCTGTACTTCTGTACTTCTCTGTGAGCTACTATGACCTGTCTCCATCATTATGTCTTCCAGGTATGCCACGTAGCAGCCTGCCAGCGTACAGCCATTTGGAGGATGAGGTCCTTGTCCCATACCTCCTCGACAACCATACAACACTCTTCAGCCATGTGCCACAGGATGCACAGCAGCGGGATGCCCTGTGGGATGAACTCTGCAGGAGGGTAAATGATGTTGGCAGTCACAATCATACTTATCAGCAGCTGCGCCAACACTGCACTGACCTCATAAGACAGGCGAAACAGTGTGCTAATGCAATCACCAGGGAATAAGGTGCAACAGGTGAGGGGCCACTCACCCAGCCCCCACTCACATGTACCGAGGAGCTACTGGCCAACCTGGGGACACCTGCAGACCTCCATCCACAAGCTTTAGCTGGTATTGTGGAGGTGGGTGTCTCTCAACCACCGAGCCTGGAGTTGCCTGGTAAGTCACTACTGCACATATAACACAACTATATTTCACATAGTTACATGTGTTACTGTACAATATGTAATGTAAAATCATATGCAAGGCATGTATGCACACATGCCACATACTATAGTCTGCTACTTTATGTATGCACAGATGTGCATACTGCATAGTAGAGTGTATTGTACTGGCTTATGTGCTAACATGGACATTGCACCCTGTAGCTATCACACAGGTGTGGATAATGATCTTACTGCTTTGACACTCCTGTTTAGGTACCTCTGGTGTTTTGCAGTGACAGCAGCCTGTGTCAGGTGAGATTGTTATTATTTACCAGGCTTGATAATGCATGTATCATATTAATTGCATGCTATCTGCCATAACACACTTACACATAATGTATGGTGGTCCTGTTAATAGACACTAGTCAGACCTGCAATGCATCACAGTGGTTACCCATGTGAAACAATTGAAGACTAAATGAAACACCTACACTAAACCTTCCAAACTGTCATTGCCAGATTTGTGGACAACAGTGAATACAATGGTGGAGGTGTGTTTCACTGTAGGGACAGGTACCAGCATTACACATGTTGGGAATACGAACAGTACTGTACAGAGAGCATATGTGTACACACACTCTAAATGTGTTGGAGCTGGAGTATGACCGGCCCACAGGATACACCCTTGTGGATTATACTCTTGCTATGAATGTCATACAATGTCATGTGCTATCTGACATGTCCATGACATGTAGTGGGCTGACTGCAACACTGCTCAACTGTCCTGCAAAACATGTCTCACATCCCATACGTACCACCCTTTGTCTGCATAATCCTGTCCTCAGTGGAGCATATGACATCTATGGGTGTATGTCGTATGGGATAACACTGACATATGAAATAAGATGGCCATCACAACCATTGGACAGAACATGTGTACACATGGCCATGGAGGATGGCCAGAGACATGAAGCAACACACACAGTAGAAGTGATGTACATGTGTGTACACCCTGTTGTACATTGGCTCGACACAATACAACCATGGCCTTTGTGTAATGGTGATATTGCAGATGTGAAACACTAAACATCATACAGGCCTGTGCACAGCTTGTGTAGGCATAGCATGAAACCACCACATAACATGTCTTGAACATTTTGAGTGTATCACAACATGAAAGCATTCACCATTACAGTATCCAAATACATACATGTGTTGCACAACATGCACATACAACCACATCAGGCCACAGATACAGTACATTCACCCTGCTGGTGTCAGACATCACTGTCATGCCTGCTCCTCATGTGTGTGAGGTACACAGATGGCATGTGGGACATAGAGCACTGCTAAGTTAGCCATGTGTTTGCATAGTTGCCAGGCATCAGTAATATGGTTGCAGATGTGCAGGGGTGTCATCCATATACCCTTTGGTGACCTGTGTCACACATTCCACATTAGGGCTTAGTGTGTATACGCCGCAGTGACGTGGGTCACATTCCACATTAGATATGTATTGTATGTGAATATAGTCATGGCTATGAACTGTGTCAGTAGCTCACACTGCATAGCAATTGTGAAGCCACATGATGTTCTGCAATGGCTATGCACATCAGCTCAATGTGCAGTATGTCACTGCATATTTGTAGGGCAGACAGACAACATTGCATCAGCTGAAGGCCCATGTTAGTATAACACGTCCCTGCATTGGGCACCATTTCCATACTGTAGATTGGAAAGGACGCCATTGTGTTACACATGTATGCATGTCATTCAACATGTCAGCAGAAGACATCTCATACTACATGTGATTGGCAAGGTCATACGCCACACAGCAGGCTGGTGTACTGTACACATGTGCTGGTCTGTGGCACCATTGCAAAGTAGGGACAGCCATGTCAAACGTGTGTGTACAGCCACATTCACAATGTCTAGACTCAGGTCAGGGGTAGGCAGAATAATGTTGAAGAGACATGCACTGCTTTGGGGGAGATATGCAAGCTAGGGTTCAGGCAAACATAGTATGAAGTCAACATACCCTACTGCTCATGTCCTCAAACACAGGGGCGGTGGCCAACACAAAGCATCAGTGGCAGATGTACAAAGGTCAGCGATGGTCTGTTAACATGTGGTGTATGTTGCACACACCAAGGCAGTGCAGTGCAATGGTGCAAAGTGCATGCATTGTGTTGCAGGTATGGGGCATAGGCTACTAACACAAATGGTGCAATACAGGTATGTATGCTAACCACCACTATAATTGTGTAAGGTGCATGCTGTCTGCTATAACACATGCATGCTGTTGTGTGCAACACAGGGATGTATGATAACTACCACTATAATTGTCGAAGCTGAATGCCATCTGCCATATCACCTGCATGTAGCGTGTATGTTTTTCTGTCTGTGTCTGTCTGTGTGTGTCTGTCTATGTGTGTCTATCTGTGTGTGTGTCTGTGTGTGTGTCTATGTGTGTGTGTGTCTGTCTGTGTCTGTGTGTGTGCGTGTGTCTGTCTGTGTGTATGTCTGTGTATGTGCCTGTGTGTGTGTGTCTGTCTGTGTCTGTCTGTCTGTGTCTGTCTGTCTGTGTGTGTCTGTCTGTGTCTGTCTGTGTCTGTCTGTCTGTCTGTCTGTGTCTGTGCCTGTGTCTGTCTGTCTGTGTCTCTGTCTATGTGTCTGTCTGTGTGTGTGTCTCTGTCTGTGTGTGTGTCTGTGTGTGTGTCTGTGTGTGTGTCTCTGTCTGTGTGTGTGTGTGTGTGTGTGTGTGTGTGTGTGTGTGTGTGTGTGTCTGGTATAACTTGTAAAGTACAGTTCTTGTCTTCCCCTCACAGGTGCTGATGTAGATGCGTTGCCCTCCTGTGGTCCACCTTATGTTAGTGTCCCCACAGACTCTAGCAGTGATGGTGCTAGTATGACTGAGGCCCAGGCAGGGTTGTCAGGGGCTGAATCTGTGCCATTGGTTGCTATTCCACCTGTATTCTCCTCATCCTTGCACACAGTTCCCCTGCTTACACATACCCCATCACCAATGGCCACAGAGGAAGGACAGTTGGTGAGTGGTAGCATGAAACAGGGAAGTGTGGAGACTATGGAAGGTGTGCCTGCACACCATGATCCCAGTCAACTGACTGGTGATGTCCAACACAGGCATGTGCCCAGCACTGCTCGTAGGAGGACACTGGCCAACATGCCCCTGCGAGACAAAGCACATCAGCTGGAGTCACCAGATGCATGTTTTGGGCTGTAATGGAGGCACAGGCACATGCTGAACGGCACAACAGAGGTCTGAGGCTTCAGAAGGCTGCTGTCCATTCATTAACTGACAACATCCAGGCACTTGCAAATGCTCACCATCATCTTGCAGATGTTTTGGATAGACAATTGGGTGACATGGTGGGAGTGCTTGACCATGGCATTTCAATCCTGGAGAGTGGAATGTCTGTGCTGGAACATCTGGTGGGAGTGAGGCGTCGGGCATGTGGACATAGGTCAGCTACATCACCTGTTGAAGGTCTACGTGAACATGCTACTGCACATGCCCACTCCCATAGTGGCGGTAGCAGCAGCAGTGCATCTGGTGCTGTGCTGTCCACACCATGACACAGCAGGCCATGTGCACGTGGCCCTGGACGGTCCCAACAGGGACACAGTTCCAGTGGACATGTATCATCAGACAGTACCCAATCTGGACCTCTGCCAGGTAGTGCCTGTGAAACCCCTGGCAGGCGCAGGTCGCGTGGCCATGGCCGGACACCGTGAACTGTGAATCCTGCCTTGCAGAGTCTGCAGCTGTCAATAATACCCATGTGTAGGCCAGCCACATGCCAGACCTGTGTGCATGCACACACACACACACACACACACACACACACACACACACACACACAAGCACACACCGGAAACAAATGTAGGGTACCTCAACACACACATGCATAAAATCCACAAATGCCCAATGATATCACAGGCCCTAACACACACACATGATGTCATCCCATGGTGCAGCCTAGGCCTCTAGCAAACATTATCACCCTGTGCATATGATGATGCCTGTGCCGCATCCCTGTCATCCACACCATTGGTGCAGGGACATGCTCATATGGTCTGATGCACAGGGTGAACATACTAGGTAGACAATTGTAGATTAATATTGTTGAGTAGTGTTGACAGGCAGGAGACATACCATGTATTATAGTTTTAGAATGCATTTTGTATGTTTGACAGTATGTGTAACAACACTAACAGCATGTTGAGCTTGACGTTCTGTCTTCCTCTTTCAGGTGTAGTTGCATGTCCCAGGGGATGTTGGTGTTTGAGGTTAGTGTCCCATATGTACATGTTGACTACCCACAGGTCAGTATGACAATACCTGCATGCACTTTGTAGCCTCCACATCACAGTTATATTCTCCCATGGTTCAATTATGTTTACTGTTCTAATGATCCAAGAGCATGATACTGTGTAGTAAGCTACCGTGTTCTGAGCAGTCACATCCATAGTGGGTGACATCACAAGTATAGTTACCTGGAGCAGGGAGGAGTTAAAGAGTGGTGTGGTGGATGACAAGGGTGAAGGCCAGTGGAAATAGTGGCTTCTCATTGGGAAGCAGTAATACCCACTGCCATGACAGCATGCAAACACAGACACACCCACACACTCAGGGATTCACAGACACATTAACACACACTCTGACACACACACACACACACACACACACACACACACACACACACACACACACACACACACACACACACACACACACAGTTGCCAGTGTTTGGATGAGAACCCCTGCCTATGTGCATACCATCATTATAGTACTACACAATTACAAGATGTGCCACAGAGATTACACATGTACAGGTAGTCAGAATGACCTAAGATCGAGGACATTGACAGGGATACTACAGTGCAGTGAGTGTATGTGGGGGGGGTCCATCAGTAAGCTATGTAACAACAGGTCACATCCCAGGGTGTACATGTTAACAGGCAGTTAGAATGCCCATCTATAAATGATGATATCAAAAGGGATGCTAGACTGCATTGAGTGGATGGGGGGAGGGGGCATTAACATTTCACTATGGTAAAATACAGCCTCACTCCAGGGACTGAACAGCCATACACACGGACAGCCATACCATACACACACACACACACACACACACACACACACACACACACACACACACACACACACACACACACACACACACACACACACACACACACACACACACACACACACACACACACACACACTGTGGCATTCACAAAGATATACACCTATGTCACACGCATACAGACACTTTACATGTGTGAGGTTCAACCACCTGCCTATGCCTTTCTTTCTATACTTCACTCTGTACTGGTGTCAACAACAGTGTTCAGGAGAGTGAAAACATGTGGGATGTATTCACAACCATACGTGACATATATGGACAAACACACACCCACACGTGCCAGTACTGTGAGTCAAACACCTGCCTATCTCATGATAGGTATTACAGATGTACAGCACTATCACATTCGCTACAAAGCTTACTGACTCTTTCATTTGCCAACTGTGCTGATATATGCACAATATATGCACAGGGGAGGTATTACTGTTACAGGTGTCATGAGGTTTGCCTTCAGTGTCACCCTTACTGCATTCTACATTGTCTGTCTTCCACTTCAATTAACAAAACCTGACTTTAGCAGTTACACAGGTTATTGTAGGAATGGTTGTAACACACCAGTGAGCTGTCCTCAGTAATCATTCATCTGAAAAGAAGCCCCACCACTTAGTAGTCATATCCAAACATCTGTCCATACCTCATGTAAGTCTTACTGTACTTAGAGCATATCACCATATACAGTTGGCAATGTTGAGGCTGTATTGCAACAGCATGATATACTAAGACAACAGTCACCTTCAGACATCAGACACTGCACACACATGGAATCTATACAAACATCAATACATGTACACATATGCGGTCTACATCAGTAAGTGCACTAGCAGGTCAGGAGGATACATTCCATGCCTTCCTCGTGCCATGTGTGAAACATAGCCGAGCATTAAACCATAATGGATGTTGTATTCATGTACTGGTTGGACACCACCACCTTCACCGAGTAGCCAAGTGTACATATATGACAACAGCACATATCAGTGAGACACACACAGCATTATTCCATGTCATGCTCCTACAAACTGTTACTTGACAGTGCCATGGTGAAGCCAGGGCACTGTAATAGTCAAAAGTGAGCACGTCATATTTGCCACACACACCTCATATTTACTGGAAGATTGCCAGCAATTTGCCCTGTTAGAGCTAGGCAGTACACTCATTCAAGCATGTGTGAGGTCTGTGGCTTGTAAACATCTCACCTCAGCACATACTGGTTATTGTGGTGCTAAGGCTAATGTCCAGACAGCACACAGCATGCATGGCTTGCAATTGTTGACATGGGGTATATGTAGGAGCTGTGGCCACACATGGCTGTACATGTCATGAACATATCACCTGTGACTACTCAGGAACATACAGAGCAGAGCTGGAGTCTGTCAATACAGGCCTTGTGTAGGTCTTATGATCCTGTTATTTGGGTATGTTTGTAGGCATTGCATTAGGTGGAAATGTCTAATGACATACATGCCACGTGGGGTGTTGTATGATATGATAGGTGTCATGGGTGACCAGTAGAGAGGGAATATTACCTGTGTTAACATAGATATCAAACCTTATGTACTGTTAGCATGTTATCTGCCATGTGCATGTGTGTAATGACTGTAGCCACCTGTATGTAGAAAGGATAATAAAAGCTATGGTAATGTCATTTCTGTTGTATGAGTGTGGGATGTACATATCAAGGGCAGGTACAATTAGGTCATATCAAACCAAGAGGGTGTTGTTTACTGGTGTACAGCAACAGTCAACCATGTTAATGCTGGCAACATCTGAGGGACCCTGGTATGTGTACAACTGAGCTGGTTACAAACAATGGTATTATTGCATTGCATAACACATTATGCAGCTGTGTCTGTACATGGGTACTTTGCACAGTTGATGTAGGCCTATGTACAGTCCACCAATCAAGGGTTATCTGGTGGTCTACCATACTATGTCATACCACATATGGATGTGTGTTGGTAGTCTAAGGGCAAGGTGGTGGATGTATATGAGGCTACAATCTAGAATGCAGCATTTGCCACTGTCACCTGTACCTGACTCATCTGTGATGAGTTATGTCGGAGTAGTGGTCTTTACATGTGAGTAGTCTTTATGAATATGTGGACACCACCACCTGGAATGGTCCATACCACTGTTATGGCCCACATGTCTGGATCTGAGTTATATGGTGGTAGTGCAATTGTGCACTACAGAGCTTTCAGCCAGGTGTTCCTCACTGCACAGATGTCAGTATTCCCCATTGTAGGTTCTGCATTGAGAAAATGGATTACTAAAGCCACACATCTAGCACTGGTTAGCATAAGCATCCAATGCAATTGTCTTGTAGGTGTCAGGGTGTTACTTCTGGGTGTAGGACATTTGCCTTGGAATGCAGCTATATGGGTAAATGAGACCTAGGTATTATCCCCACACACGTGAAACATGGATGCATGTGCTCTGTGTTGAAGGCTTGTCATTCAGACATGACAGCCCAGAATGACAGACACTGGACAACGTCATAACAACAGGACATAAGCTCATTGTTTTGGTCTAGCAGTTGCCCCTCATACCATGACATCACTGCGAGTGGCAGTAATGTGCTTGGTAGCAAATGCCTCATGTAAGGTGATGGACAGCAGCAGAAATTGTGTATATGACCAATGTGAGATATACTTAGGGTAGCAGTCCTGCTAATAATGACAACTACTAACACAGTCGGGAGAGGTCATCTTGACACCTGCGCCTCAGTATCATTACACAATGTGGCATACACATTATGCTGGCACATGCCACTGTTCCACGTATAATGCCACTGTCCACAACCTGCTATCAATGTATGCCTTTCAGGGCAGCAAGGTGTGTGACACATGCTGTAGGTAGCATCCACCTGTGTGTCCCAGGTAACCTATTGTCTGTCACATCCACATATGCATGAATGTGCATACTTAACATATATATGTCAGTACTTCATGTACATGTATACATGTGTATCACTCAACACAGATATATCATTTATGGGCCATATACAGGTATCAGGTAGTAAACCAGTATGATGTGCATATATACTGACAGGTAAGATGTACATAGCTTTAAACCTGTGTGTTTACAATAGGAGTCCATTACAACGTGTTCTGTACATGTAAGTGTATGAGCATGCACACTGTGGCCTTCTGTGGTTAGAATCGGAGTGCATCCCAAACAGCCCTGTGCTACTAAGTGTATGAGCATACTCACTGCCACCTTGTGTAATTTGAGCCAGTGCATCCAACAAGCCCTTTGTTACTAAGTGTATGAGCATGCCCAGTATAACCTTGTGTAGTTGTAGCCATAGTGCATCCCAAATGGCCCTGTGCTACTAAGTGTATGAACATGCCCACTGTAACCCTGTATAGTGATAGTAGTTGTCCATTCCACAGATGGCCATACTCCAGTTCAGGTTCCTGTTGTGCTACAACTATACCTCTCAGGCCTACCTATGTACTACCTGCAGATGATGTGTCTTGTTTGTGCATACAGGTTGTAATGGACACCTACTTTAAACACCCAGGTTTACAGCTATGTACTTCATGACTGTCAGTCTCCCTGTTGTTGTCCTCAATCTTAGAAGGGCATTCTGACTGCCTTGGAATGTGTAATCTCTGTGGCGTATCTCGTAACTGTGTAATAGTGATCTGTAGATAGGCAGGAGTTCTGATCCCACCACTGGCAACTGTGTGCATGTGTTTGTGTGTGTGACAGCAAATGCCTGCATGTGAGTGCAAGAAATGGCTGAGTGTGTTTGTGTGTGTGTGTTTCAGCAAATGCCTGAGTGTGTGTGTCAGGAAATGGCTGAGTGTGGTTGTGTGGGTGTATTTGTGTCTGCATCCTGTCATGAGAGTGGGTTTTGCTGCATTCCAAAGAGATACCTCCTTTTGCACTGGCCTTTATCCTTGTCAACTGCTAAACCTCTCTCTTCCCCCTCCCACTGCAAGTAATCAGTCCTGTGATGTCATCCAGCTCAGAAGTGGAATCAGAGTAAGTGTGATTGTATGTGTTCTGTGGCACATACCCCAACTGCATACCACTGTACTAGTTACCTTTACATAGGCAAGACGTGTATGCACAATGCTGGCAGGTGTGCGTGTTTGTGTGTGTGGCTACCCTGTAGCTAGGCATACACATGTGTAATGTCTTTTAGCACACCATGGTAGCCATCTGTGGTGACCGCTGTCTACAAAGTATTACATAGTTAGGAATGGTAAAGAATACACAGTCAAGCACGACTACAGTTGGGTATGTTATTTTCCTGTGCCACTGTTGAGCAGTGACACAGAAGTGGTCACTGGGGTGTAAGTCCATACCCATCATTCCCCCACCCTAATCCCACAATCCCTGGGGTAAATTACATTAGCCATCATTCCCCACCCCAAACTCCACATACACAACAACCATCCCTTCTCTGGTGAACTGCTTAAGATTTAAATGTTATAACACAAGAGATACCTCTTTTGTATACGTCAGTTCCTTTGTAACCCTTCTGTGCCACAAAGGGTGTTCAGATGTGTATACATATATATATATATATATATATATATATATATATATATATATATGGCTATAGCTGTGTTGGTGTATATGCATATATATATATATATATATATATATATATATATATATATATATATATATATATATATATATATGTGTGTGTGTGTGTACACATCCCGTAGGTGCATATATATATATATATGTAGTTATAAGAGTTGTACAGATGTAGACTTGTCTTTGTTGTTTCACAGAGTACACTACATTCAAGGGTACTGTACATATGTATACAAAGTGACTGTCCCATTTGTTTTCAGTACTGTGGAATACCTGTAGTAATATGTGCATTATAAACTCCATGCCACATGTGTACAACCCAGATGGCTTAGTGGTACATCTAGTAACCTCAATGTGCGTGGTCCAGGGATCAAAACCTGTAAGCCTTGTTGATACTGTCAATTAGGACTGCGTAAGATAGTTATAAGCAGGTGTAAATGTGTTTTCGTGACAGTAAGCAGTGGGTACATGCAGGTAATAGACATGTACAACTCACAGTACACTTGAAATGCCCTTCTTTGGCAATCCTGCTGATGTCAACCACTTACGAATACATCTCTGGGAATGCTGTAACCCAGTAATCTCCACAGTGTGTGCTGTAACTGCGTAATGCTGTAGTGTGCTATACTAGTTTGGTAGGTGTTCTAATCCCAGACAGGTCAACTGTGTGTCTGTCTCTGTCTGCCTAAGAAAGTAACAATGCTTTTTAGAGTATGTACACTCTTTACAATTGACATAACCACCTTTGGCATTCCTGCTGATGTCAACCATCGAGAAATACACCTCCGTGACTGCTATAACCCAGTATTCTCCGTAGCCCGTGCTGTAGCTGGGTATTGTTGTAGTGTGATAAACTAGTTAGGTAAGGGATCTATTCCAAGACAAACCAAGTGCGTTTGCCTGAGAAAGTAACAATGCTTTTTAGAGTATGCACACTCTTTAAAATTCACATCACCACCTTTGGCAAACCTGCTGATATCACCCACCTAGAAATACACCTCTGTGACTTCCATGATGCATTAATCTCCATAGTGCGTGCTGTAACTGCATAATGCTGTAGTGTGATAACCTTGTTAGGTAGGGGTTCTCTCCCAAGACAGGCTAACTGTGTGTGTGTCTGTCTGACTGAGAAAGGAACAATGCTTTTTAGAGTATACACACTCTTTACAATTCACATTACCACCTTTGGAAATCCTGCTGTTGTCACCTGCCTAGTAATACACCTCTGGGACTACTGCAACCTAGTAATCTCCATAGCAGGTGCTGTAACTGCGTAATGCTGTAGTGTGATAAACTAATTAGGTAGGGGTTCTATTCCAAGACATGGTAGGTGTGTGTGCTTGACAGTCAGAGCCTGTGTGGAGGGGGCTGTGAGTGTCTAACCACTGGACATGGTGGGGAGCAAATTTTGTAGTTTTCCTATATGGTGTCCATATTATATGTCACAATGTCCACCTCACAAGGAGTACAGATGTCAGTCAGCCAAGGGACTGTGTTGGCAAGCCATACCCCTACATCTGGCAAAAGGCCTGGTGAACAAAGTATGCAACCCTACTATTACCCGGAATACATTCTGAACCCATGTGTCATACACAAACATACTTGCCTAGAATATCCCGTTATGTTGCTAGTACCCTGCACATTGATGACAGATAGTAGGCATGGTGTGATTGCAGTGGGCTGCAGCGGGCATGGCATCCTGTACAGCAGTGCAATAGGCACATAATTGCAGACAATGTGCCTTGACTATATTCCCCACTGGATGCCTGCAACATATGTGGTGCCATCAAATGTGATCCACAGAGGCCATACAATGCCTTACACATGTGCTCTGTATGGACTGATGCCACTGACACTAGGGAATACCTGTATCATGCTATCAATGCAGGTGCAGGGTCAACCTGCTGTCTATAAGCAGGTCCTGCCACACCAGGCCAGTATTGGCATATCTGAGAATAACAGTCTGTGTACACAACATGTGCCAGCCAAATCAGGTACACTTGTACATGTCACTGTACATTATTGTGGGACGTGCACATCCCAGGCAATGTCCACGTCAAGGACTATCAAACACAGACATGGCATGCATTACAAAGCAATGGCCATACACAATGGTAACCAGGATGTCAGGACAGTTCATACAATACCCATCTGTGTGGGACATTGCAGACACTACACCCCTGTACCACACTGCACAATATTGTCGGGTGGCATGATGCCAAGGATTACCCCTCACCCAGCCTTGTACAGCCATCTTGCATGGCCAACCACTACACACCCATGAAGCAATGCACACATGCATGTCAGTACTGGCACCTTGTGCCTGCGTGTGGGGTATGATGCTCCAAACCACAGTCACACCCAGTATAACTCCCATTGGCATACTGACTGATGTCAGACACGTTCACATGCCCTAGCCCATAGAACCTCCGGAAATCCCCTGTGGTGCATGTAGTACCTGTGCATTACTGCAGTGTGGCAAACTAAGTAGTTAGGAAGTATATTTGTGGGCCTGGGAAAGTGCGTCAATGTGAGTCCATTAGAGAGTGTGGTTGTGTTCATGTGGACAGCCATGTGTGCTACACTTAATGTATGTCTACTTTATCTCTGTTGCAGATGTCGCTCACCAGCACACATATATGTTCTTACAGCACACCAACATGTCAACTTTGTGGCACATGGAGTAACTGCATGTACTTGTAATAGTAATGACTAGTCAGTCAGAGGTTTGAACTCCTGTACTGGTAGGTGTGTGACAGATGATGCTTAGGTTTTAGTCTCCAAGCCCTTCTCTGATGTACTTTGCCTCTGTCTGTCCCTCCCACACACTCTCTGGTGGATGTGGAGTTGTACACCTGCTCAGCAGCAGCTTGTGTTTTGTAAGTGATGGTCATGATCAGGTTATGGCCTCTGCACCTATTGCAGCTCTTCTAACTGATTGCATGTGGAACAGCTGTGATGATGTTCCCATAGCCAATTGCATGGAAACACAGTACAGTATCTAGGAACATCATGTTGGTGTTTGTCCATGACAGTCGCTGTGAGTGGTATCTGGATCTGGTGTTTGGTAAACGGCATCACAGATGATATCTGGATGTTCCTCAAACAACATACACAGTGGGAAATAGCCTAAAGACAGGAGGGTGATGGGCCAGTCATGAATACAGCATGTAAGTATAGCTATGCTTCATTGAGACTACTACCAATTTAACACATTTTGTGTGGTAATGGCTATTCTGCATGTTTTAAAACTGACAAGACAGTGCTCTGTTTGTGAGGGGAACCCCCAACTGTCAGGCCATCTATGGACTGGTCAGTGTGTGGAACCATTTGTTTCCTGTGTTACTCACTGAACACACATCTGTGAACTGCAGAAGCATAGTGTGAGGATTGCAGTCAATACATGGTGATAGTGATGAGTTACTGCCATCGCATCCCTGATTGGACATATGTCACATGAAACAGTGGTATGACAGACACTGTCTGGGGTTTTCAGTGACATGTCAATAATGGGCCACTGTTCATAGCTGCAGTCACAAGTCTTCTACACTTTGTATAGATGTCATGCAGTATATATGCATGTGTTGTGCTCCCTCTCCAAATGTATACCATCTGTTGTGTTGGGTTGATGGTCATATCTATGCATGCTGTTATAAGTAATCCTGAATGCTGTTGACTATTATAAGTCATATCTGTGTTAAAACTGCAACACCATAGACTGTATGGGTTTGGAGGTCCCGGCAGAACCTCCTGTCCCACTTCAGCTGGCCATGGCACCGGGCACCAGCACATCTGGGGCCCAGCCTTGGACCTCCACCTCTGTTGGCTCTGCCCCACCTTCTGGTGGAACCACCACTGAGGATGGGGCTTGTCCCCCCTGGGAGCAGGTCCAGACAGGAACTTATCCACTATTGTACAGTCCCGGACATGGTGTGTAGGGGGCTCAATAAGGGGTTTCGAAGCCAGATGCACCAGCTTGAGGGCAGAGTGTCACATTTACAGGGTGAGCCTGCCCATCCTAAACAGCCCCCAGCACTGCCACCTTTGCCGCTGTTTTGGTGCAATGGTGGCTGCTCATGGCTGGGGACCTCCATCCCACTGTTTCCATCTGTGGGCTCATGGGCTTGTGACTGCCGAACACCCCTCCCTGTCCAAGGTGTATCCCCCCACATGTGTCATATACCAACCCTGTATGCTGTCTTGTCTGTCATCCTACCCAACCTATCCTCCACGAGCATACCTACTCTCCTTCCCCCACATCCCACTCTCACCCTCCGGAAACAAAAGGCCAATCGGTTTCTAGAACAACATTTGCCCCGTACATAGTTGTCCATTTCACACACGTGTCCACTGGACACATGTAACCCTTTTAATATGCATCACAACATACTCCAGTTGTCCTCACCCCTGTCTCTCAGGCACACGATCCTGGTATGCACATGACTCCTAAAGGTTCCAGTTACACGTGATGCAGATGACCCCATTGTTCACACACTACTGGTCCCTCTATGGTTAGCCCATTTACCTTTTCATTGATGATGATGTTGCACACAGCACCTTGCAAGAGTACTGTTCTCACATAATGATTGGACAGGAACTGTTGTGTTAATGTAAATAAAATGCACAGAATGATGTATTTGGCCAATGTACAAATGTTTGTGTGTATTAATGACACATGTCTGTCTGAGGGAGTCTTGATATTACATAGGACAACAGCACTACATAATACAGGCATTGCTGGTGTTTCCCTTTTCATTCCTTTGTTTATAGGTTCATAGGCTCATAGGTAGGTACTAGGCTATCTGCCCAAGGGCATTTATAAGCCTAGCCAGAATTTGTTGGCTTTCGCCTCCCTTTTTGACTAGATTCCTGAGCATCTGTCCAGCAGGGCCATAGAAGTGATCCCAGGAGCAAATTTATGATTACCCATCCACTCGTCAAGATTTCTCTTGAAGAGGGTCAGTGAGGGGCTCTGCCTAACATGGGCTGGGACTCTATTCCAGAGTGCGGGAAGCCTTTGGGATATGAATCTATCTCTCCAGCATGTCCTATTTATTATTGTGTTAAGGTTTAAATCCCTGGAGCATGTAGCTCTAGTGGATTTGGTTTTCTTTCAGGTGGAGCATGTCAAACAATTCCGGGTTGGACATGGCCTTGTATGTCAGGCAGAGATCACCTCTGAGTAGGCGGTAAGCAACTGAGTAGAGCTGGAGTTTCTTTAGTCGAGCTGCATAGGGCAACTGTTTGAGGTCCATGATCCTCTTGGTGAGGTACTTTTGAGGTCTCTCCAGCTGTTGCAGGTGTCTGGTAAGGTACATCCCAAATGGGGCATTGTACTAATTTATGGGCCTGATAAGTGATGAGTAGAGGGACACAATGACCTCTCTTGATCTAGATGTGAACCCTTTTGTGATTAGGTGGGCTATATAGAAGGTCTTTCTAACCACTTTGGCAATGTGGCTGTCAAAGGAGAGGTTACTATCTACTTAGGTCCCCAGATCCCTGATTACTTCTTCTGTAATTAGTGGATTTCCTCCTCTATGGTAGTTTGTGGGCTCTTTGTTTTTCCCAAAGGGGATGACTATACATTTTTTTGCATTTAGCTTGAGGCCATGGTTCTGACACCAGGTATCAGTCTCTGTAAGGCCTTTCTGGAGGATGCTTGTGTCAGCTGGAGAGTCGATTATGGCTCCCAGTTTGCAGTCATCTGCAAACTTTATCAGCCACAGTCCTCCCATGTTTGCCTGTACTTCAGAGAAGTATATACCGAACAAAAGTGGTCATATGACTGATCCCTGTGCTTTGCCACTTGTGACTGGTTTAGAGATGGACATGGTTCCTGCAAATCTGACCATGTGAGCTCTATCCCTGAGCCAGTTTGCAACCCATCTTGTGACGTATGGGTTGAGTTTTAGGCTGGTAAGCTTATTTATGATACCTGAGTGGGGTATTGTGTCGAAGGCCTTAGCTAGGTCTAGGTAGGCTGTGTGGACTACCTTTCCCTTATCTAAGGCTTTGGTAACTGATTCAAAGAAATCATCTAGGTTTAAGAGGCAAGATCTGCCCTTAACAAAGCTGAATTGGGTGGGGTCCAATGTTTGGAGGTTCCCAATGTCTTTGTTAATGAGATCCATGATGATGTGCTCCATAGCCTTGCAGACCAGGCTAGTCAGGCTTATAGGGCGATAGTTCCCAGGATCCTTTTTGGCGCCACCTTTGTGGAGCTGTATGCCATTCTTTGGGTGCATAACCTGTGGTAAGGCAGGGAACAGTGAATTCATGTGAGGGTTTAGTTTGTTTTGTAGCTCGTGTAAGACGCAGCCCGGGATACCATCTGGTCCCATTGATGCTGTGTTTTTTACTTTGGTGAGGGGTGCTTTCACCTGTGTGTCTGTGATGTCTGGGGGACTGCATTCTCCTGGGATAGACACAGGCCCATTTGGGGGGGAAGGGGGGAGTTTGCACTGAACCTGTCCACCAGGATGTTGGCAATGTCTGTGGGCTCAGTGTATTTTGTGCCATTATGTACCAGTTCAGAGCAGATCTGAGAGCTGCCACCCAGATTTTTAATGTAGCTAAAGAACGCCTTGTGATTATCTTTAGAGTCTTTGGTGATTTTTTCTTTCGAAGATGGCTTTTGATGATTTTATGAGGGATCAAAGTTTCTTACTGGTAATGATCAAGGATGCCTTCCCTTTATGGGATTTTGCCTTGTCGTGTAATAGCTTCCTCCTTCTGTTGTATAGCTTGTTTATGGTTGAGGTCTACCAGACTGGCCTCCTGTTCTTGGAGGAGTGAGTCTTTGTTTTACTTGGGATGGCACGATCCATGCATTCCTGTAGGTGCTCATAGAGTGCATTTGTAAAGGATTCTGCGGTTTGGGTACCATTTTCCATTAGCCTGTGGGCTTTAAAACTTTCCACCTCAGTCTTGAGAAGTGTGAAGTTTGCTTTTGAGAAATTTTTCACAGTGGTTTCCTTTGCTGGGGATGGGGTCGGGATGTGGATGTCCATTGTGATAAGTTTATGGTCTGATCTTACCAATGAGGGATTATAATGCTTTGTTGTCACATGGGATGTTCTTGATATATCTATATATATGTATGTATCTATATCTGGACATAAACACACACACATACATCTACATGATGGAATACATTTCCTATACTGTTGAATGACTGCGCTGGATGATATGTTTGTGATAACATCCAATGTATGTCTGTCTGCCATGGCTTACTGGTAAATCACAATAGCTGTGTGTGCAGGGTCCTGGTTTCGAGCCTTGCAGAGGCTGTTTATTTTGTTGCTGGGTAGAACAAGGCCATTGGATACGGAGTGATTAAGGCACATTAAAGCAGTTGTGAGCGGGTGTGCATGGGTTTGTGCAGAGCTAAGCAATGCTTACCTCTGGTTACAGTTTCTTACACTCAGTTAGCCTCTACATTGCTTCACCAGTGTATTACTCACATACTGTCGGGCAAACAGGCTTACACCCGCTTGCTCCCACACTTGCAAATGCACTGCATTTGGTGTTTGCATCTGACACTCACACCCTTGGGTGGGAGTGAGGACTATGATATTACCTTGTGATGCCTATTATATCGGATTACATGCCTACAGTATTGGGAATGGCTGCCCATTAGATGAAAGCATGCCATTCGACTGTATGGAATCCGCGACCTGTCCAGAGTTTGATTCATATTATTGGTATGTTCCTCTTACAATCTGCACCTGTCTGGCTAATACATGGGAAATGACACTCTTCAATACAAACAAGTAATTGGGTTTTGGAACCCACATCCTTCAGCCGAGTCATGCTACTGCATACCTAATATTCTATCATCTTTCTAAGATTGTAAGTGGAATATGTGCTTTCTGTCCCTATCAGACCTCTCATATGATTGGGGACAAATATCAACTGAATCAGGGACACGTCATAACAACATCAGGGACATATTTAAATTATTAGTGCTATTAACCTGACACATTGACAGACTCAGAGCATAGGAATTCATACACATTTTCTGAGGTAATTGATGTTTATAACTCTTAATTGTTGTCATTATTCATTACATATAATTCAACACCTTTGCTCCAAAAAGTCACTAGTTTTAGGAGGGATTAAGTGGGACAGAGTTAGAAATTGAGTCGAAATCAGGGACATCCCTGGAAATCAGGGACAGTTTAGAGGTATGGTCCTATTTGTTCCCCCAATGGTTTATGTCCTGTCCAGTGGATTTGCTCTTAGGGGTTGAGAGGTATGGGTGTCAGCTATTCCCATTTCAGAATATTATTTACATCCCCGCGGCAGTCCTAATAGGACTACGCCAGCCAACACCTGCACACCTAGGCCCATAATTGCATACCCATAGTTCCCCCACCTGCCCCTCCTCTACAGCACTTATACTTACTGTGGGTGCAGGTGGGGTATAAACACACCATTACACACCGCCCACTCTCCACGTGTCAGGACACATGTCGTACGTTGTGTCGACCCATGGATTATCAGGCTTGCACAACCTACTGGTCCATGTACGTCTACAGCCTGATTTGATAAATCATTACTGGGACTGACTCCGATGATCATTAATTTTTGGGTGTCCCACAAGGGGCATTGATGTCTATGTTTCAAGATTAGACCTGGCAGGTCTCTCCCACTGGTAGTATCCTGCAAGTGGTCTGGGAAGCAGTGGTGTGTTTACTTTTATTGTGTGTCTGTATGTCTCACCGGCCTAGCTGGGGGGGGGGTAGGGGGGTTGATGCTACGTGTTATACGTTTGTTTATTGGACCCCTCACCCCCATATGCATGGCCTGTGAATATATGTAACTCATAACTGCTGTATCATATCCTAGCTATTTACATGTGTATATTCACAGTCACACACACACACACACACATATATATATATATATATATATATATATATATATATATATGTGTATATACACTACTATATACAGATATATCTGTATATGTATGCATACATGTATATATTTATATATTGCTGTCTCTCTCTCTCTATATATATATATATATATATATATATATATATATATATATGTGTATCTAACAACATATGGGTCTATGGGTGTCTGCATAATATCTATATGTGGGTATGTATATGTATTCTGTCTCTGTATGTATACATTTGTACTATGGAGAGGGAGAGGCTTGTCTCTATGTTGCTATGGGTAGATATACACACACATACCTCTACATATATACATCTACATCTGGTTATTCTGTTCCTTGCCATATAGATTACACTTTGCTGCAGTGGGACTCGTAGTGGGTGTGGCTGCTCGTTAGGCGATGCCTCTGCCCAGTGAACACATTTGCTTACATCCCTGGGGGTGTCCATATAGGCCCCCATCAGCCAACACCTGCACACCTAGACCCATAAGAGACTGGAGCGTTGTCCCAGTTACTGCACAGATATCGATCTTCCCCATTTGTAGGTGTACCTCAAGAGAGTGCCTTTTTAGGTTTAGACTTCTAGCATTGAGTCGCATTACCTTCAGTTTTGCATGCTTGTATCTGTTACAGTGGTGGTTTTGTCCTTTGATCCTTGCCTAAATAAGGCACTATGGGGGTGTTGAGAGCTGTAGCCAGTAACCTGAATCCCAGGGGCAACAGGTGCAGACCATCTCTGGCAAAGCATTGTGGTTTGCAAATCATGTCGTCCCAGGCAGACAGATACTGGATCCCCTTTGAATGACATCAGACACTTAGCCACTTGAAGTCGTTGCTGTGTATATGTATATGTGCGAGTGTTTATATATATATATATATATATATATATATATATATATATATATATATATGTGTGTGTGTGTGTGTGTGTGTGTGTGTGTGTGTGTGTGTGTGTGTGTGTGTGTGTGGATATGTCCATATATGCATGTGGATATGTATATGTGTGTATATAGCTACAGAGATATGTGGATATATGTGTACACATATATGTTTACCATATGTCCAGAACATGGAGTGGAGTCCTACTGCAGCAACAATAGTCCTAACCCAGTAGTGCAAGGGGATGTCATGGATGTATTGCAGTTATATATGTAGACAGTTGTGACTGTCATAGGGGTGTCTTAACAGACATGTTGGGTGTGGGATGTCACATCTGCTGTAGACATGTGCACCATTGCCTATGGACAGACATCCTAGGGCAGCATATTACAGTACTACTGCTAGCACAGTAATGATCCTGCAGGTCACCAAACAAAAAGTCTATTGCACTAAAGTCACTCTGCCTATCACAAACAAAGTCCAATAACCTTTAAAACCCATCCTGAAGAAAAGGAGGGTAAAATATTGAAAGCTGATTGGTTGCTTTCTATTTTAAAAATGGTTTCTTGTGATGTTCTTTGTTATCTGATGAAGGGCATGCAGCATGTAGCCTGAAAGTGCTTATACAAGGTTTTATCTTTGATTTTATTGAATAAAAGACTTGACCTGGAATGATCCTGCAGGGCTATGGCCAATATATGTTGACAGTCTGGCACTTTGTGGTCAGTCCAGAAGTGTACACATGTCCCCTTCATGCGAGACATGTGGACCATGCCTCCCAATGTGGATGTTACTAGCCATGTACATGGGTATATCACGACAATACTGGGGTACATATGCCCACACAATGTATACATGCACACACGCCAGTCTGTCCAGACACATAATACCTGGTGGTGCTGAGTTCACATGGCCACATACTACCCAGTAGATAGTGATATACATCTGTACAGCATACCACTGCTTTGTCAGAAATACACAACAGTTATGCTGGCCTGGCAGCAGTATGCCTTGCAAATAACTGGACATAACAGCACCCTGGGAAGTTACAGTAGGCTGCCAGACATGTCACAAAGCACTTGGCAAACTACAGGTAGACTGCCACAACACTGGACTACATATTGTATGGGGGAATACACAAGTACCTGCGATTATAGCGGGCTCAACACACAGGTAACAGCAGAGCGTAGCAGACACCTGTGAGAAAATGCATACCCACATCCAATGTCAACGTAGCCACAGCCACATCTGATACACAAGCTTAATATGACACTGTAACGACTGTCTGATAAACACCATCCTCATATGTGCCACTCACACACTGACCCTACATACACTGGTCATGGCACAGTGTGGTTCGATGGCTGTCTGTGGTATGGGACACGTGTGTCTGGCCCTAGAGACATGTGAGCCAGTAGGGTACCATACACTGGAGCAGCAGGTAGCATCAGATAGAATGGGACCGAGACCAATGGCTTCTACCACAGTCTGTACAGAGCCCAAGGTTCGTAAGTGTAATGCACATACTCTCGTCAATCATCCTAACTCAGGGGACTTCAACTTGCAGCTCTGGAGCCACATGTGTCTCTTCCACCCTGCTGTAGTGGCTCCCTGTACCTCTGAGGATTAATGGACACTACAGCACAACATACACACACACACACACACACACACACACACACACACACACACACACACACGAGAGTGATCAAGCAATCCCAACTCAGGAACACAATTATGGACATATGTTAGGTATTGTTCTTATACACTTTGTTATTTTATATCTAGTATAACTATATATGAAACTGTATATGTTCTGCTGTCTCCATTTTAGAAGTCAGATAGTTGCTGTGCCTCCTGATGAATTTAGTTTGGTGGCTGAGGGGTAAGGACTGGATCTTTGGATAGTGACAGTTGCAGACCCATGCCCTATGTACACAGACTCCAGTACTGTGCACACAAATACGGAATGTCCAAGTAATGTCCTCAGAAACAACCCCTACTACACACAACATGTCCAGCAGTCTGTTATCTGATGGGCTTGTTATCAGGTATGATGTCAATAAATAATGGTGTACAGAACATATGCACTATATATATGTGGGCTTCATCTGCACAGCACATGTGTGCACCTCTGCAGTCTAGAGGTCAATGTATGTAACAGTGTTATATGCCCCTGTAAGTCAGTGTATGGGGAGGGTATGATACCATGAGTATCCTAGGGTGTTACAACATGTGAGGAATACCAACAGTAAGCTGCCTTAAAGTATACAGATGTACATTACCATACATTTCACCTTGTGAACATTGCTGGCCTGCTTCTTACTGCCATCAGTGTGATTGTGATGATTTCAGTTATGCATTGTCATTTAACAGATACTGGCCATTGTGTCAACCTAGGTCTTTTCCCCCTAGTGATTGCATGCAGAGTGTAGGTAGAGACTACTGGGCTATACATCTGCATTACAAATTGTTGATTGCTTATTATCCTGTGACCCAGTCTGTCTTTTCTGTTATACTACTTGACGGCCTTGGTGTGGACAACAGATGTGATGTTTTCCGGATTACTGTAATAAATGATCTGTTTGTGAGTTGCATTACTCTGTCTGTATGTATTTCAAAGCATAATCAGCTATATGACATGGCATATACAACTGTAATAGTACACAAATAAACCTTTCTTATGTATACAAACCTGTGTGTTGTGTTACATCCTTTGACTTCTCTGTGGGTATATGTTTCAGGCAACAATTGTCTTTGTTATGGGTGACTCATACACTGTCCATCGGATGAGGTTACAACTGTAGGCATACTGGCTGTTTAATATGGTGTACACCCTCTGACTATGTATCTTCCTAGACATACCCCGGTGTGTGTGTATGTGTAGGTACATATATATCTATAGATATATATATGTGTGTGTGTATATATATATACATATATATATATATATATATATATATATATATAGATATGTATATGTATATATGTATATATATATATATATATATATATATATATATATATATATATATATATATATATTATATATATATATATATATATATATATATATATATGTATATATATATATATATATATATATATATATGTATATATATATATATATATATACATATATATGTATATATATATATATATATATATATATATATGTATATATATATATATATATATATATATATATATATATATACATATGCATATATAAGTATCTGCATACATGTGTGTGTGTATCTTAGGACTGTTTATTGCTTACACATTGTACATTCACTATGGTAGCCAGACTGTACTGCATGATATGTTATCAATACCAGCCTGACATAATACATGTGGGATGGCTTACTGTTAACATCTTGCGGCCATGTAGAGTCAGGTCCTGGTTATGGCATTTGCAACAGTTGGTAATATATTGCAGGGCTGACCTGTTTTGCTGGTTGGGGGGGATGTCAATACATGTAAGACTTATGCTGCTTGAGCCCGTTCACCCCCATTAACGGTGCTTGTGTTCATATATGTCTTTGTTACGTTCTCTATTATATCTACATATATATCTGTATATACATATCTATATATAGATCTGCCCAGCAACAAAATAATCTCAGCAAGGCTCAAACCCAGGAACCTGCACACCATACAGAAAGTGACTTACCACTAAGCCATGACAGATATAAATAAATCTGATGTTTTCAGAAACATATCATCCAGCCCAGTCATGCAACAGTACAGTGAATGTATACCAACATCTAGATGTATATGTGTGTGTGTAAATATATTAATATCTAAACAGATACAACATATCTATATATGGATCTATATATATATAAACATATATACATGCAAATGCCTACATCAACACATATATATGCACCTATATGTCTACATATACACAGCAAGATACATATATGTATGCAGATATATAGCTATGTAGGTATATATGGACATAGTCATACATATGTAAGCTGATATACATATTTCTATAGGTATATGTGGTCATACATCTGTAGATATCAATGGTAGATTAACAAAAACAGATATGTCCACATGCATCGTTAATATGGTTGAGAGGCCCCAAACAATATATGTCTTGTATGAATAGGCATACCCCCCCAGCCAAACATGTCCTGCCTGCAATACACTACCAAGTAATGCAGATCCCATTACTCCAAATGCAGTATAGCAGCACTTACAGTCTGTAGTCAGGTCAGGCACATCCCCATCCTGTGTGTTGCCCTCTTTCCACAGTGTATGTTGTTAGAGGTAAATCCCCAATCCATCTGAGATGCTGTTTGCCAAACAACAGATCTAGTTCCTGCTCACAGTGAATGAAAAGGGCCAACACCAACATGATGTTCCTAGATATTGGAGTGTGTTTCCATGCAATTGGCTATGGGAATGTTACCACAGCTGTTCCACATGCAATCAGCTAGGAGAGGCCTGCAATTCATGCAGAGGCCATCAGTTGATTATGAGCATCACTTAAAATACACATGCTGCTGCCAAAGCAAAGCAGGTGTAAGTCTACACCCAAATCCCCAAGAAAAAGGGGTGAGGGAGAACCCATTACAACATTATATCCTTTGAAATTAATAGGAGCTTAGCTGTGTAATGAAAAATGCATCAGATACTCCTGGGTTTTAAAAGCTTAATGAAAGACCATAAAGTTCAGCATTGTTTCAGGCTTTTTAATTTCAACAAATTTTTTGGGTTTCTAATACCATGACAGGAATGGACCCTATTTATAAGTCAAAGTATGATTAAAGTTCATGAAATTAGTATTGTTTCAATGTTTGATGTCAGCCAGAAGTGCTCTTCACAGCACCCGCAGTCTGCCCAGTAATGACCCCTTCTGCAGTTCATACAGAGTTAGATGTATCGGTAACATATCTAAATAAGATTATAGATTCTTTTTTATAAGACCCGTTGCTCCTAATACTATTGGAACTGTTTGGGTATCTTTCTTCCACATTGTTCTCATTTCTGCCTGCAAATCCTGATATTTTATGACTTGGTGTCTCTCTGTACGCATGACACTGTAGTCACTGGGTATAGCAAATTCAATGATCAGTTCTGCTTTTGTCTTCTTTTCATGAACCACTATATCTGGTTTTCTCACATCTATCTTTTGAACTGTTGGTAATGGGTAAGCCCATATGATGTAGACTTTATCATTTTCTATGATGCTCTGTGGCTCATGTTTCCAGTGGTTTCAGCTGCTTCGATGTTGTAATGTTTGCACAATCCCCAGTGCAACAATCATGCCGCATTATTATGCCTTTTAGTATACAAATCTTCTGCCATTAGTATGTCACAACCAGCAACAAGGTGTGCAACTGTTTCCAATTTTGTTTTACAAAACCTACATTTTGTTTTTCCCACTTGTTCAATGGACTTTATAAACCAATGTGTATGTAGTCCACTGTATTGGGCTGCCAATATTAACCTTTCATCCTTTGGATTGAATTTGCCTCTCCTTAACCATTCCTGTGTTTGATCCTGATCAACATGAAATTGTTCCAGGAGTTTTCTATACTTGCAACTATATTTATGCATTTTCTGCATTTCTTGCCTTCTCATCTGATCCTTCACCTTATATTCTTTCTTTTGTTTTTTTAGCACACATATACATCTGCTAGACTAAGAAGGGAAGGCATCTTAGATTTAGTCTCCTCATGTTTCAAAACTTTCACTATATTTGGATCTTGTGAGGTCAGCAGATATGTATGCAGTCCCACGATTGCAGCTCTATACATGTAATTTCAAGGAGGCCCATACCTCCTTCAGAACAGGGAATATATAATCTTGGTATGCATTGATTTTTATAGATCATTTGATGAGAATGAAGCATCCTTCTTGTTTTTCTGTCTAATCTATCCATCACCTTTTGGCATCAGTCAGTCACTGCAAAACTGTAAGTTAGGATAAGAAGAACAAACTGGTTTATAGCTTCAACTTTGTTCCTAGATGTCAATGCTGTTTTCAGGATTCATTTATGTCTTCTAAAATATTCCTTACTGAGTTTCCCTAACATTTTTTCATGTTTTATTGTTAATCCATCATCAGTTCCCAAATATTTATACACTCCTTCAAGTTCTTTTATAACACATTCTTGTCCCAGAATGATGTTTTCTTGGTGCTGTAGCTTTCCTGCTTTAAAGGTTCCTTTTGTACATTTGTCAAGACTAAATTACATTCTTATATCATCTGAAAACGTTTTGACTACTTGCAGTTGTGTTTTCAGTTCCTCATCTGATGAGCTATACAGTTTTAAATCATCAACAAAGATAAGATGAAAAGTATTTACACATTTTTGCTTTCTGGGAGTCAAATTATAGCCATGACCTAATCTGTTAAGCAGACAGCTTAATGGGTTAAGGGCAAGACAAAAGAGCAGCGGTGACAGAGAGTCACCCTGGAATATCCTTATTTGGATTTTTATGCCTGGAATAATAATTTTTCCTTTATCATGGCTTAACTGCAAAGTGGTATGCCTCTGTTTCATGGTCGCTGTGATATCGTTTATCAGTGTAGGGTGTATCTTATACATTTTTAAGCATGCTTTTAGCCATGAATACTATATACTATATGATACTGTCAAATGCTTTTTTGTAGTCAGTCCATGCCATACTTAGATTCTTCCCCTTTTTACAGTTCTCCAGTATGACTTTATTTAACAACAAATGATCCTTTGTTCCATATGACTTTTTTTATTACCCTTTTGTTTTACTGCCATAATTGAATTTTCTTGTAAATTACTATAAACTCTGCTGCCATCAATTCCAGTGTACAGTTTATATGTCATCAGAAGACAAGTTACTGGTCTATAGATTTTAGGGTAGCTTGCAGGTTCACTCTTAAGTAGGAGCATTGTTTTTCCTGTTGTTTTTCCTGTTGTTAGCCAAGTTGGTGTCTGTTCGGGGTGTGCATATAAATAGTTCTTATTCATGGCTAAATATTCATGCAAAGATGTTAATACTTTTAAGCAGAAGTTAGGTATTGCATCTGGGCCTGGGGTTTTCCAATTAGAGGCATTTCTTAACTTTGTTTCAATCTCTTTGGCTTTTACTTCATTCCATTTCATATCCTGTACATCTGAACTTTTTATTCTTTCTTTTACTTCTTCTGTCCATTTAGAATCTTTGTTATGTTCCACAGGATCTTCATAAATATTTCTCCAAAATGTATCTATTTCTTCTTTTTTTGGTGGTCTTTCATGTCCTTTTACCTTGTATCCCAGTTCTCTATAAAACTTTTTTTGGGGTCTCAATAAATTGCTTATTTTGTACTTTTCCTTTATATTTATCTATGTATCTTCTAAGTTTTTCTGCTTCTGCTGATATTTTTAATTTATTATTTATGATACTGCATGATAAATCCTGATCCGTTATAATACTGCACATTGCTTTTCTCATGTCTATCTTTATAAGTATTTTATTGATCTGTTCTATCTTCTACACTCTACTAACAGTGGCACTTCTTGTTTTAATTGCTTTATAGTTTTCTCTATTCGGTACTTGCATGATGGTATTTGATTTCCCCCCGTTCTTTCCCTTACTACCCAATGTTCTTGTGGTAGGACTTTATCTCTTATTAAGTTGATTGCACAGTAATTCATCCTATTTACTTCTGTTATGTCACATGAATTTCTATGAGCAGTCCTAACTACTGTATTCATTTGTTTTATCAAACTTCTAATTTTTTGGGTTTTATTGACCTTCTGCGGTCTGTTTCTTTCATTGATCTTAATATGTATATCCATCTCTATTAAATCAAGCAACTCTTCTCTTAGATCATTTTATTTTAAACAACTGAGGGCACATTCTTTGTTCGCCATTTCCTGCAGGCATTCTATAGTAAGTTCCAAAGCTTCCTACTAGGATTGAGCACTTTTTTATCCTGGGACTTATACACCCAGTTATTTTCTTTATTTTTAACTTTCTTCTGTCCATGATATATGCTGTATAAAATATAATCTGTATATCAGTGCCATCTTGGTGAGACTTTGTGTAAAACAGGGTGCACCTCGTGAAGGTACTCAATATGACTTGAGGATGAATTCAGTTCTAGCAATAGTTCTCTCCTTTTGCTGATTTTATCATCTCTGCATTTGGACTGTATGGAGTAATTAATATCCATTCTGACCACTTAGTCATTAAAGCAGAATGAACTCCTAGTCCAGGAAGCTGACTAGAACTACAGTTTGTCAAAACAGATTAAGTCAGTCTCTAGCGCACAGCATGACTTAACATTGCTGTACCATGAGCTTAGGATGGATGGCTTTATGTGCTCACTAAATTACAATCTTTCATCCTAGAGTATCAAGACATGTGGGAAAGCCATCTGATTCCAATTGTTCACATTCTAAGGGTGTCTGCTAGTGTGGAGATTATTGTAATGATTTTGGTTGTCCTGACCTTCAAGGTTTGTAACCAGAATAATCTTATGATTAATAAAAATTCAGTCTGCATATTTGTTTCAACAATGCCTGTTTCAACAGTTTCTAACTGTCTGACAGTTTCCATCACGTGACGTTTACAACTGTCTGACAGTTTCCATCACATGACTTTTACATCTGAACACCACTACTACTAGTCAGTTGTTTGATGGTGCAGGGCTGCTACAGGCTTTATCTCCCATACTGCCTTCGACATTGGCATAAGATCTGTACCTTCGTCTGAAGGTGAGCATAAGGATCTAGAACATTCCATACTCAGCAACACTACTGGGACTTTCAGCACCATAAAAAATAGTAGTACAGTTCGGTACCAATGAAGGCTGTCTTCCAAAACCACAAAATCAAAGCCTCACTCCACAAAGTCCACTCGTTTTTCACAGAAAGAACACTGTTTATTGGGCAAATAGAACTCAGTAAAATAGGATTTAGCGCTTTCGTCTCCACACTGGAGACCTCTTCAGAATCAATTAGAAGCACCTCTCCCATTCCTTTTATGCATCCATTGGGGAGTACTAATTAAACAATTAATCAATTAAATAATAGTTCCAAAAATACATAGTGAAATGCAGTTGGGAGTCAGAAAATGTCAATACAACTTGTATATATATATATATATATATATATATATATATATATATATGTATAAAAAATATACATATATAACTTCTCTATAAAAATGTATATATATATATATATATATATATATATATATATATATATATATATATATACCTTCTATACAAAAATTATCTATAAATTGAGTAGAACTGGTGTGTTGTATTACACATGATACACCAACACTTTTGTGCAAAATGTATAAATATAAATATATATATATATATATATATATATATATATATATATATATATATATAATATATATAAATAAATATTGAATAAAATACAAAATACAAAAAAATACAAAACATTAAAATAAAAAAAAAATATAAAAAATGATATGAAATTAATAATATGTACTAAAAATTCTAACCACTAGGGTGCATAAAATGCACATCAAATATTGATTTTCTAAAATCTATGGAGTGTTTTTGATGTATTTTAAGATTTTATGTCTCTTAGGTCTTCTGATAAAATTTTTAAAAATGGTAATTGAAATGTGGTGTCGTCGACCCTACCACTACAAAGCATCAAGTTAAGTTGACATCATCATCTCTCTATATGCTAGTTTGGTCTCCCAATCACCACCTCTCAAAAAAAAAAAATTCTTTCTAAGGACCCAGAACTTAAAATTAGCTTCATGACATGTTTGTGAGTGTCTAAAAAGTGCATTATTTTCATTCTTCCAGTTAATATCCCTCATGTGTTCATATATTCTTTTCCTTAGATGTCGCTCTGTTTTGCCAATGTAGTATGCCCGCCCCGACATTTACAATAAGCTAGGTATACCACCCCTTTGGTGTAACAACTACTATACTTTTTAGACCTCAATGTTGTGGGAATCAAAAGCTCTTTTTCACCTGCTATAAATGGACATTGTGGGCATCTCCCACATCTGAAAGTGCCCCTTTTCTTCGAAACAGTTCCACTCTCATTATTATCTTTTCTGCTCTCCAGAATATTCTTCAAATTATTATTCCTCCTAAAACTGTATGCCAACTTATTTTGGAAAACCATAATATGGGCGGGCATAGCTTTGAACATTTCCCAGGTCTCGTTAATGTATTTTTTGAGCCATCCTATAGCATTATAGTAGGTAAGGGTCATATAGGGCAATGAATGCTTACTATTCACCTGTTGAGGAACTCCATTACCGTAACTCACCACATCTATTATATTGTTTGTATTATTATTGTTAACATTGTTTAATAAGGGTATATAAGTTGCACCCCATCTATCTACCACGTATTCTTTGATGGGTTGTGTTAACGCAAAAGGGTAGCCTCTTTTTTGAAACATATTTTGTATCATATCAATTTCACAAAGGAAATCGTCTTTATCAGATGTCATTCTGGCTGCCCTAATCATCTGTCCCTTTACAATATTTCTTTTAGGATGGTCACTATCAAAGTGTAAATATGCATTGGAGTGATATTCTTTCCTGTAAATTGTAGATTTGTAACTTTTGGCTTCATAGTTCTTTTGTAACCTAACATCTAACAAATGTATCTCTTGAGAGGCACTTTGGTGTGTAAACTTTAAAAAGTTGGTACTATTGTTAATATACTTGGTAAATTCATTTATTTTTTCCTCAGAACCTTCCCAAAGAATAAGGATGTCGTCTAAAAATCTGTAATAACTTTTAATCCGGTTAAAAAACTCAGATTTAAATAAATAATGTCTTTCCCAATACAACATAATGATGTTGGCATAGATGGGGGCACAAGCTGCCCCCATCGCAACCCCTTCTTTTTGGTGATAAATTTCACCTTGAAAAAACGAATAGTTATTTTTTTTAACACCAGTTCCATAAATTCTAGTACCAACTTAAATTCGTCCGGTGTCAGCAAATTCATCTCTACTAACATGTTTTCAAACCATTCCATACCTATTGCATGGGTACCGAACTGTACTACTATTTTTTGTGGAAGTTTATTTTTTCGTTTTTTTACTGACTTTCAGCACCATCACAAGGTTAGTCTTTTGAAGTAGTAAAGTGTGGACTAAAACTTGCATCTTCATACAAGAAAGCTTGTTAAGGCCAGTAAATAAAGTCCACTTATGTCCCAATACTGATGGAAATCTAAGTCACTAGAATTCACAGTCATCAGCTACTGTTCTCTTGAAATAAACTTTAACTCTTGCACTTGAAGAGTTGACTACTGAGCTCCACATGCAGTGAATAGTGCACACATCTGAAAAATCCTCCCCTGGGTTTTTAATGATGTATTTCCTTTCACATTCTAAGGACATGGTGGCAACTGGCTTTGCAATGGTGTGTGTGTGTGTGTGTGTGTGTGTGTGTGTGTGTGTGTGTGTGTGTGTGTGTGTGTGTGTCTGTGTGTGTGTGTCTGTGTGTGCGTGTGTGTGTGTGTGTGTGTGTGTGTGTGTGTGTGTGTGTGTGTGTGTGTGTGTGTGTGTGTGTGTATGTTGCCAGCATCTTTAATAATGAATTGGTGTCCCACTTGGAAGAAGTTGCTGCTTTGTTTCAGAAGCAGTTCTGCTTCAGAAATAGTATAATTTACAGTGTGTTAGAATATTAAAAAGTGCTACAGATTCTGTTTCCTATGATTCATACTTCATTTTTGCCCCGAACATATAGTGAATCATTGCTTAACATGTTAGTTGCTGCTTCTCTCTTCTGCCTCATTATACAGTAACGTTCTTAAGGGAAAGAATCTCTTATCATAAATAGACTGGATACAGGGCTTCATCTGAAATTAGGATAATAAATGACACACTTTGAAAGCCAGTAACAGAGGTCTTAAGGTGATACATTTATGTATTATTTTGTGGCTCATTACCATGGATACCCATTTTCATCTTTAATTAATTTTCCATGTGAACATATCCTATTTATTTTAAAACCTGGAAATGGAGTAAAGAAACGGGCAGTTGCAATGTATATGCCTTTTATTAAAATTAAAACAAAACAGATAAGCAGGCTGCCATTTTTTAGAGTCAGATAAAATGGCTAGGAAACAAGCAAACAGGAGCACACAAATATTTCCAGAAATGTAAGAGGGCTAGCCAGAACCTTCCTGTAATGATTCTTGCTGTGCTAGACAGAAACAATAACAATGGAAATGTTATACTAACTGAAATGCGTGGAGCATGCTACATTGGGGTATTGTTGGTCAGCTGCTTTCTCCTTTGCTATTACATTCTGCTTATGTTTGACTTGGAGAACTCTTTGTGTAATGAATATTGATACATTTCACACTGTTCTTTCATGGTTAGATAGGTGGTTAAGTAATCACTGCAAAATAATATGAACAGGTGGAACAACTAGTCAGGTGTACCAGTGGAAGTGCAGTGGTTTGGGTTCAAAAGGTTAATTCTTCTGTTACTTAGCAGCAACCTAGGAATAGAAATATTTTTTCAGTAGAAGTTTTTTGAACATATATAAATTCCCACAGAATGTTCAGTAAAACAGTTCAGACAGTCTGAGTAATAGAGATATTTCAAAGGTAACATATTTCTAATATAAGCAGTAAACATGGGATAACATTTGTACAGAGTGCTAGGAATTGGTTTAAGATTACAAAGGTTAATAGACCATAACAATGTTATAAATATAGCATCATAAGGAAGATGCACTTCATGTTGCCAATAACCAAAACGGCAGACATTTCTGAAATCTGAAGCAGTCTGACTGAGAGACAGCAGAACAATATGCCCTAATGTTTCTCACCCTTTCTTCCCGGTGGCATTGCAGATATTTGCTTTTGTTTCCTTTCATGCTTTCACAGACATGACAAAGGCTGACAGTGACAGCCCAGGGAATACAACTAAGAGAATAAAATCATACTGACCATTTCACCACTTTTGGAGTCGTATTTATTTTTGTTATTCTGCCACTTAAGATTTTATGATTTTCCTTATGCCATACAACTTAAAAAATGATTAGACACTGCAGTATACTTACCCATCTGTTAAATCTTTCTTTTATTTGTTTGCTTGTACAGTTTGCAAGCTAGTTATCTTACCATGTCTCCTCAGTCACAGGAAGGAATATTCTATTGCCATTTTACTCCAACTTGGACATTACATGTTTGTTTATTAAAGTGTGTCAAGGTTGTTACATCCAAGTTACTTGTGAGAAAAGCTTTTGGATATATACAGCTAGATAAAAATCCAAGGTGGGATTTTTATAGAGATTCATATTGAGTGATGTCTGGTATTGCACACTTAATATCAATTGCAGCTGATATCAAGGAAGAAATCTGCTGTTCTAGAGATGACAAGGAATGCTATAGAACTGGCAAAAGCATAGAAGATGAAACACAAAAGCTGCCAAGCAAATGCTTCATGACATAGACAAGGGTCTGGCAGGGCAGGTATGAATGTGGAAGCAAACAATATGATTATGTGTATAAAATAAGGGATTGTTAGTCATGTTGAATGAGCCAGTACTGTGATCTGGAGCAAGTGGTCTCAAGTATAAACTTTTGTTTAACAAATGGTGTTTGCATTTTTTAAATGACTGTCTTAAGAAGTGTTGATGTACAATAGTAGTGTTTTGTGTGAGAATGGTAGCACTCTTGTCAAACAATCTGGGATTTCTAAATATTTGATAATACAACCTACCACACAGACTCAGATGCACTGTAGTCTTTGGATCCATTTTGATCACTCTAATCTACAATAGGGAGTGGTTCTGATTAACTGAGAGCAAGCTAAAATGCTAGGCTCTCTTACTCAACCATAAATTAGGAAGAACGCTGTGGTGTATAACATGCTTTATGAAAGAGACTTGGGGTCCTTCAAGTCCATTTCATTTGATAGACTACTACTTTGTTTTAAGGGACTTACTCTAGATATCTGTCTGATGCAAAACCACAGACAGCAAGGACTGTATTTCAGAGAGATGGTACTTGAGTGCTTTTGATTATCCAGGTATGACTCACCTTGTATTCTTTTCAAAGCTGAGCAAACTGCTACAAAATAAAAGCACAGTATCTATCTGTCGTTTGTTGACAGATTTAGTCCAGATATACTAATATCCTCTTTACAGGGCATATCTGAGGTGGTATTTATACTGTCTAGGGACAATTGGCCAGGGCTATAGGTACATTATCTGGCTCTTTTTGATAGGGGCCATGGGATCTTCTACGTCCACCTGAGCTACCACTAACTCAGGCAGGTGCTGGTTTAACTTCTCTCCAAAGGATGCCATACCAGAGACTGCAGCACTCTCTAATGCTGTACTGCAGTGTTGTTAACAGCAAGTTATAACAATTACACAATCACCTGAAGTGGGAATAGAAACCCCAGCCTTCTGATCTTCCAGCACCTAAGGCAAAAATGCTACCTGTTGAGCCAGTGAATAAAGTCAGCCTGTATAATATTAGATTTAGAGGATTATATAGATTGCATCTTAAAATATTTTTGTTCATGTTTCATCTAAAATTTGTTTAAGAAGCAACATTCTTAGAAGATCAGTAACAAAATAATTGTTTTGTTGTAGTATTAAGTGGCATTATTGACTAGTAGATTTTCCCTTAAACATTTGAGTATTTTTGAATTGTTTTACTTAGGGAGAAAAATATAGAGCAATTAAGACAAGCAGTGCCACTGTTAGAAGAGTACAGAAGAGGGAACAGAGCAACAAAACTACTTAGACAGACAGACATGATAAAAGAAATCTGCAATGTTAGAATAGACCAGGATTTATTGTACACTATTGCAAATAATAAACTAAAGATATCAGCACAGGGAGAAAAACGTAGAAGATATGCAGATAAATATAAAGGAAAAGTACAACAAAAGCAATTCATTGATGACCTAAAAAAGTTTTATAGAAAATTGGGAAACAATGCAAAAGGAATAGCAATGCCACAAAATAAATAAATAAATAAATAAATAAATAAATAAATAAATAAATAAAAAGAAATAGAAACATTTGGGAGTCCTGGTCATTACTAACATGGTTGACCGTTGCTCTGTAGTCAATTCCTCCCTGGTTAGATCTGACCACAAACTAATCACCTTGAAAATCCACATCCCTCCCACCCCTACCCCCCCTGCAAAGGTAACCACTATGAAGCTAACTTTGGGCTCTTAAAAACAGAGGTGGCTAACTTCACAGCACCAATGCAATTGGAGAACAGCTGCATGACCTCCAAATCATACACTAATGCCCTGTACGAACACATACACAAATGCATAGATCTCGCTTTACCCAATAGAACCAAGATGCTCTCCTCTAAAAAAAGGAAGCCAATCTGGTGGTCTCTTGCCATAAATGAACTCTACAACAGAAGGAGGAAACTGATGAGAAATAAGGTGATGTCCCAAGACTGGAAAAACTCCCTTATCAGCCTCAACAAAAAGTTGAGATTCCTCATCATATCCTCTAAAGCTAGCTATGAAAACAGAATTGCAGCAGATAGTAAAGACAACCACAAGGCCTTCTATAGTTATGTAAAGAATCTCCATGGCAGTACCCAGATTTGCTCAGAGCTGTTGCACAATGGCATCTCCTATAATGAGCCAATTGATATTGCCAATATACTGGCCGACAGATTCAGTGCCAACTTTACTCCTCTTTCCCCCACCAAAGGACCAATCACAATATCAGTAGATTGCCAGGCACCTAGTATTACTGCTGCACAGGTTAAAACAGCACTGTCCAAGGCCAAGAATACAGCTTCTATGGGACCTGACAATATCCCTGGCTGTGTTTGACATGAACTACAGAGTGAACTGGCACCTCACCTGTGTGCCCTGTTCAATCACAGCCTCACCTCAGGCTTTGTCCGTACTGAATGGCGCACTGCTACAGTCATCCCTCTCCACAAAGGAGGAGTGATTACATACCCTGCAAACTATCGCCCCATTAGCCTGACAAGTCTGATATGCAAAGCTATGGAATGCATCATCATGGATCTAATAAACAAAGATATAGGGAACCTCCAAACTCTGGATTCCACACAGTTTGGTTTTGTGAAGAGTAGATCATGTCTTCTCAACCTGGTTTACTTCTTTGAGTCAGTCACCAGAACTGTGGATGAAGGCAAGGTGGTTCATACAGCCTACCTTGATCTGGCCAAGGCCTTTGATACTATTCGCCACTCAGGAATCATAGAAAAACTCACTAAGTTAGGCATCAACCCCTAGATCACTAGGTGAGTTGCAAATTGGTTCACAGATACAACCCATAGTGTGAAAGTAGATGACTCCAAGTCAGACTGTCGACCAGTCATGAGTGGTGTCCCACAGGGTTCGGTCTCGGGTCGTCTCCTGTTTGGTATCTACTTCTCTGAAATCCAGGCCAACACAAAGGGACTCTGGCTGACAAAATTCACAGATGATTGCAAGCTGGGAACCATAATTAACTCCCCCGAGTGATGTTGACATCCTACTGAAAGGCCTCACTGAGACCAATGACTGGTGTCAGAACCATGGCATTAAGCTCAATTTGACATCCTACAGAAAGGCCTCACTGAGACCAATGACTGGTGTCAGAACCATGGCCTTAAGCTCAATGCCAAAAAATGTGTCGTCATCCCCTTTGGGAAAAACCCGGTTCCCATGAATTACCACATCGATGGTAGTCCACTGAACACAGAAGGCGTCATAAGAGATCTGGGAACACAGGTTGACAAGAACCTCTCTTTTGACCACCACATTGCCACTGTGGTCAGAAAGTCCTTCTATTTGGCAGATCTCATTACTAAGGGTTGTGCATCCAGGAAGAAAGAGGTCATTGTATCCCTCTACTCTTCCCTCATTAGGCCAATCATCGAGTACAATGCCCCATTTGGCATGTACCTCACTAGACACCTACAACAACTGGAGAGGTAGCAAAAATACCTCACAAAGAGGATCTTAGGCCTTAAACACTTGTCCTATATGGACAAACTCAAAAAACTCCAACTATTCTCTGTCTCATATCACCTACTTAGAGGCGATCTCTGCTTCACTTACAAAGCCATGTCTGACCCAGTTCTGTTAGAAATGCTACATCTAAAGAAATCCCAATCCCTCTGTACTACATGGTCCAGAGACCTCAATCTCATTACCACAAACAACAGAACAAGCTGAAGGGACAGGTTCATAACACACAGACTGCCCATGCTGGAATAGACTTCCCATACATGTCAAGCGGAGCAGCTCACTGGCCCTCTTCAAGAGAAGTCTTGATGAGTGGATGGGAAATAGAAAATTCACCCCGGGGATCAATCCAGTGGCTCTGCTTGACAGAGACACTGGGAACTAAGGTCCAGTGGCATGATGCCAGGGTAATCCTATGGGCTAGGCTTGTAAAGGCTCCAGGGCCATTAGCCTACTACACACCTATGAACCTATGAAATATCTATGAAGATCTGTGGAACATAACAAAGATAATGAATGGATAAAAGAAGTAAAAGAAACAGTAAGAATTTCAAATGTATAGGATATAAAATGGAATGAAGTAACAGCCAGAGAAACTGATACAAAATTAAGACAAGCTCCTAAATGGAACCCCCCAGGCCAAGAATCAGTACCTAACTTCTGACTAAAAGTACTAGCATCTTTATACAAAGATTTAGCCCTGAGTAAGAAGTATAAGATACACCCTACATTGATTGATTACAATGAACATGAAACAGTGGCAAACCACTTTGCAGCTAAACAAATTATTATCCCAGGGTAAAAATTCAAAGGGGTATATTTCAGGGTGACTGTCACCGCTGCTCTTTTGTCTTGCCCTTAACCCGTTAAGCTGTCTACTTAACAGATTAGGTCATGGTTACAGTTCAGCTCCCAGAAATCAACAGTGTAAAGACTTCTCATCTTCTTTTTATGGATAATTTAAAAGTATATAGTTTATCATATGAGCAACTGAAAGCACAACTACAAGTGGTCAAAACTTAGAATGTCACTTGGTCTTGATAAATGTGCAAACCTTAAAGCAGGGAAACTGCAGCACCAAGAAAATATCAACCTGGGACAGGAATGTGATATAAAGGAACTTTAGCAGGAGGGAGTATATAAATATTTGGGAATTGATAAAGAATCAATAATAAAACATGAATAAAACTTAGAAAGGAATATTTTACAAGACTATACTGAAAACAGCCCTAACATCTAGGAACAAAGCCCAAGCTATAAAAAAATGTGTTCTTCCTGTTCTAACTTACAGTTTTGGGGTGATTGACTGGCCCTAAAAGGTATTGGTTCAGTTGGACAGGAAAACAAGAAAAATGCTTCACACTTATCAAATGATTTATAAATATCAGTGTATACCAAGATTATATATTCCCTGTTCTAAAGAAGGTATGGGCCTCCTCAAAACTGATTACATGTATAAATCTGCAATCATAGGACTGCATACATATCTGCTGACCTCACAAGATCCAAACATAGTGAAAGTTTTAAAACACGAGGAGAACAAGTTTAAAATGACTTCCCCTGTTTAGTCTGGCAGATCCATATCAGTGCCAAGCGGAAATGGAAATCAAACCAGAAGCAGACAAAAATCAGGCAGCAACCGAATATGCCAAAAAATGAAAGAAAGAATATAAGGTATAGGATTAGATGAGAAAAAATGTAGAAAAGGTATAAATATAGTTGCAAGTGCAGAAAACACCTGGAACAACCTCATGCTGATCAGGATCTGATGCAGGAATGGTTAAGGAGAAGTGAATTTAAAACAGAAGATGAAAGGTTAATATTGGTGGCCCAGGAGAGTGAACTAAGTACATGTTAGTTTACAAAGCCCATTGAGCATGTGGGAGAAACAGACATGCAGGTTTTGTAAAACAGAATTGGAAACAGTCGCACATTTTGTTTTTGGGTATGAAACACTAATGGGGAGAGTTTGGCATAATGGTTAGGTCTTTACCTCATAGACACAAAGTACAGGGTTTGATTGTAACTTTGGGCTATTAGTTAGGCTTAAAATGGCCCTTTGGGGCAGTTAGTCTAGTATTCACCTATGAATGGCAGAGGGCTTGTATACTGAAAGGCATAATAATATGGCAAGACTGTTGCACTGGGGATTGTGCACACATTATAATATTGAAGTAGCTGAGAAGTACTGGAAATATAAGCCACATAGATTATGGAGAATAATGAAGGTTATATCACATGGGATCACCCACTATCGACAGTTCAAAAAATAGATGTGAGAAAACCAGATATAATAGTCCACTAAAATAAGACAAAAGTAGCATTTAACATTCAGATTACTACACCCAGTGATTACAGTGTCTTACATACAAACAGACACAAAGTCATAAAATACCAGAATATGCAGGCAGAAATGAGGGCAATGTGGAAGAAGGATACCCAGACAGTTCCAGTAGTAGTAGTAGGAGCAATGGGTATCATAAAAAAATAATTTACAGTCATATTTAGATATGCTACTAATACATGGAACTCTGTATGAATTGCAGAAGGATTCAGTTCTGGGCATATTGTGGATGCTGCGAAGAGCACTTTATCAAACACTGAAACAATACTAATTTCATGAACTTTAATCATACATTAACTTAAGAATGGAGTCAATTCCTGTCATGGTATTAGAAGTCCAAAAGACTTAGAGAAATTAAACTGCCTGAATTGTTTGAGGTCTTGTAGGCTAGGCAGACATCACCACAGTAGACTGCAGAAGAAGGAAGGAAGGGAGGAAGGTCGGACAGAGCTTTAAGGCATTCTGGGTAGTTCATTGAACTCAGGTCTTTGATATTCTTAGTGAGGAAACATTGATGTTTTTACAGTTGGAGCACGTTTTTAGAGAGGTACATACTAAAGCAAATATGTTATTTGATTATGAGTGTAATAAGAGAGAGGAGAAGCAAGATATAATAACATAACTGAATCTACGAGATATATAGCTGGCAATCATCTGAGCAAAGCAGAAAGATTTTCTAATGACAGTAGATATACAGTGGTTAAAGGAGAGTTTATTGTCTACAAAAGTTCTCAAGTCCCTAGTAAGCATGTCAGTATTGTAGGGAAGAGTCATATATGTGGTAGGAACATGAGTAGCAGTTAGCTTTAGACCATGGTCCTGGAACACAACTGATGTAGGTGTGATAGTCCTCCTTGTAGGATTTGAGAAGAGAGTGTTGATGATAGTTCCAAAGCTGCAGTTGTCTGCAAACCTTGTCAGCCAGAACCACCCTGTCATCGACTTTGACATCAGCAAAGTAAACTCCATATTGGAGTGGCCTTAGTACTGAGTCCCAGGGGACTTCATTAGCAACATGTTCTTTTAAAGGAGAATGCGTATGCAATTCTAATAAATTGTTTTCTGTCTGTGAACCAGTTTGCTAGCCAATATGTTCCATAAAAGTTTTTATTCAGTATGATTAGTGTGTATATAATGCCTGGGTGTGGAGTGGCTTTGAAGGCCTTAGCTATCTCAATGTTAAGATGCAGGCATGGATCTGCCCTCATCCAAAGCCTTGGTGATTTTTTTTAAGAAGTTAACTACATTATGCAGACAGGATCTTCTTTTCAAAAACTCAGAATGGTTTGGGTTGAGAGATATTAATCTTCTAATATATATAAAAGAGTTATATAATGATGAATTATGTTGCTTTACAGCTAAGACTGTTAATCATTGGTGATGCCACTCTTGTGAAGGGAATTATCACAGTTGCTCTCCACATCTTTGGCATGAAACTATTTGAGAAGCAAAGTTTGAAGAGAATCAGATAGGGGTCCTGACAAGGAAGCACTGCTGTACATTATCAGAGAGAGAGAGTGCCTTTAGGACTTGGAGTTTATCTCTGGTGGGTGAAGACATGATTTCATATGAGGGGGTAGCTGGGGGGAAGAGGAGGAGTTTGAGCTAAATCTATCTGTACGTATGTTGGCTGTTTCCAAAGGCACAGAATGGAAGTTAATTGTTATGTAATAACTCAGTGCAATATTGGAAGAGAGATTTCTTAACTACTATATAGTGGATATTTTTCCTGAGTAGCATACTGGTATGAGTGGGGGTGAGTACTGACAAGCTGGGGTACTGGCATTATGTTTTGATGAAAGGCAGTCCTCCAGGTTTAGTAAGTATCTGTACCTCTTGCATGTAGTTTGCATGAGTCTGGTACAAGTAAATGGCTTTCAATAAGCATGAAATAGATTACTCACTGCCTGAGGGTGCCTAGTACTAGCAAGCTGGCAACAGGTGGTGTAGGGGGAAACTATGGTTTCATGATCCAGGAGACTGGTATACTGTAGGTGAGCAACTATTGTATAATAAGTAAGCTACAGAGTTTTATCAATTTTGGTCCTTAGTATCCTACCAAATAGAGAGAGAGAGAGAGAGATGCTTGAAAGGTAGGACTGGATTTAAATCGAACTGTGTACCTAACCAAGGGAGGTGTAACAAGCTGTGATTTATAGAATTTTATCATTTTTACCCTCAGCCCCTCTTGTAGCAGCAAGGCACCCCCATGTGCTGCCATGTCTGGATAGGAAGGCATTGCTATACTATGACAATGGGGAGAGGGTACAATCTGGTGCAGCAAGGAAGTTTTCTATGCAAGTTGAAAGTGGAGGTTGCAACTTTATAAAATAAGATATTCCCAACCTAGGCTATTATTAAGTGGGAACTGCAGCTATTCAAGTAAGTGATGATAGCTTAAGGACTATTAGGCTCTAGTCTAATATTAAAACCAATGTCTTGTGACAGCAGGGGGCACTGTGCCTTGCTGCTGCATACTGCACAGCTCAGGGACAAATGGAGCAAAAAAATGCACAAAGCAAAGCGACATAATAGCCACTAGGCCAGGTGTTTTTCTGGTTCTACTCAGGGGTGTCCTTAGGATTCAACATATGTAAGCAGTGTCTGTCTACCAGGTCAGCATTTTACTAATTAATTAGTTAATTCATTTTCTGATAACCATTTTATCTAATTCATAGTGTTGTTTGGATCCAAAGCATATCCCACCACTCAGTCATTGCAAAGTCAAGAAACTAATGTTGGATTGGATACTAGTCTATCACAGGACTCCCCCCCACACACACACACATGCACGCATGAGCACGTACAAATGTGAACACAAAAACAAACACACGCACACTGACCCAACAATAAGCAAGTAGGGTTGCCACCTTTCCAAATGGCTAAAGTGGGACATTTGTGCTACAAACATCAGATTTTGCAGGGAAAAACATACCCACGGCCAGTACAAAGGACAGAACTTCAGTTGTTTGCCTGAATAAAAGTTTATTCTTGTAGCATTTTTGTTCCTTATTCTGTTTCGTATAACATGTAGGTGTTTCAGATACAGAATAACTGTTTTATGCAACTATTACATACAATATAGAAAATACTTTTGTCCTAAAATCTCAGGACATTTGCCATTTTCTCACAATATTTTGCAGGACACAACTGCCTAAAGAGGGACTGTCCCTCGCAAAGTGGGACAGGTGGTAACCCTATAAGCAAGCCCTACCCCCCCAAAGCTGATTACACTTATGAAAACCCTAACCCATTCACCAACACATATTCTCAAAAACACAGTTGCACACACACACACACACACACACACACACACACACACACACACACACACACACACACACACACACACAATTTTTTTTGTTTGTTCATTATTTCACCTTGCTAAAAGCAACTTTTTCAGACCATGCTTAGTGGACTTTAAGCAAAATGGCAAGTCCTTGTAACTGCTATTACACTTACTATTATTAGATTTTTTTTAATATTGTATTAGCTTTTTAATTATTTTACGCTCACTAAAAGCAAACCTGCATTTAGAGAGCTTAAAAATAGTGGTCATTTGCTTTTTATCAGTCCTTCCTTCATAGCCACTTCATATCAGTGGGAGGAGAAGGGGTGCTTTTAGAAAATAATTACAGGTCATCTTCTTCACCCAAATGCCATATTTACAGTTGTGGCCCATGTGTCAGACATGAACCCCAACATGAGCCACAGTGTGCTCTGCCTTAATAAAACTTCTAATGCTCTAACTTTATAAACCATAAGAATGCCAAACAGCTGTAGTCAAATAAAATGAATAAAAAAAAATGTTTGACCTGAAAGAAATTTTGAAAGTTAAAGACATTACTGGATTTGCTGTAACGGACTAGTGAACAATGAAAACAAATGAACTAACAAACAGGCTACAGGTGAACCATTCAACATACTGCACCAAAGATATTAGAGAAGCTGATTTTATTAAACGCTTTTTGTCCTGCTCAGTTGCAGACTTTTTCATATAAAGCCAAATCATTGACACTTCATTAAATACTGAATAAAATTCAGATCATGTGCTCAAAACCAACCAGTCACACTAAGCACTTAGCTACATCATTTTTAACCCTTAAAATTACACTAGTTGTGACTAACAACTCTCAGCATACAATATATTTCAAAAACCCATAATATGTTTATATATGTATATATATAGAAATGTCTATAGATAAAAACATATATATAATTTTAACTAAAATCTAAACAAAATTCCTACCTAGATAAACATTTTAACTATAAAATGCAGAAAATTGAACAAATTCTCATTAAGGCCTGTGAAATTACATGCATTACATAGCAATTCAAGTCTCTCCAAAAAGAGTGAATGTGGTCCTCCCCTCCCATCCGGGACTGCTTGGCCTATAGCCCTAAATTGAAATTCATGGTCCGGCTGTTCCAGTATGTGTCTAGCTAATGCATTTTCCCATTTGCCCCTATTGATTTGGTAAATATGTTCCTACACCCATTCTCTTAATCTTCTATCAGTTTTTCCTATATAAAATGCGGGGCAATATTGGCATTGGGCAAGATAGACTACCATCTTAGATTGGCAGTTTAATTTTTGCTTTGTAACATAGTTTCTCTCTCCTATCCTAAAATTTGCCCCAGTTGCCATGAACTTAAAATAGGAGTACATATTGCATTTAAACCTCCCCCTACTGGTTGGGTGCACAGCTGAACTCATTTCTAGTAAACTTTTTAAGTTCTGACCCCTTCTAAAGTCAATATGCAGTGCATCATCACATTTCTGTCTAATGACAGTATCAGTCCTTATTAATTCCAGTGTTTACATAGTGTACTGTAAATCTCTGAAGCGTAAATACTAAATGGGGTTATAAAACTAGATGAGAGAGATGGTTTACTTTGTGTTGTCCCATGGTTATCCAAGTTTTCTCCAAAGTTATAATCTGTCTTGATGGCCAGAACTGGTTTATATATTCCTCTATGTCTTTTGTTACTGATGTCATCAACTAAAGATGAAATTAAAGTTGCAGGGTAACCCCTCCTAAAGAACATTTGTTTCAAGTTGTCACATTCCAAAGTAAATTCATTGTCTTTGGTCACCATTCTGGCTGCCCTTACCAGTTGTCCCTTCACTACTGATCTTTTTTGGTGGAATGGATAACAACTGGAAAAATGCAAAAAATCATTAGAATATGTTTCTTTTTTGTAAATCTTAGCTGTGTAACACTTGTTTATCCTGTACTTACTTAAATCAATGTCCAGATATGCTAATTTATTCATGTCGAAGTTGTGTGTAAAAATTAGAAATTGTGTTGTAGAATTGCTTCAATAAACATGTCACAAAAATAATCAGAGTCGATTGAACAAATAAAGCAACATGGAATGTTACAAGATTTTATTGCCGACATTATGGTAGCACTCTTTCATTTTATATGTACTTTTATGAAGAGCAGATGCAGAAATGGAGATGAACCTCCATTAAAGAGGATGCCCTAAAGGATGTACATCTAAAAGTGTAGTCTGGTTATGAACATTGCAAACATGGAACAGCCAGAATGAGTCCCTTGAGCAGTAAGAGCCTTGTAAAGCACTACCATCATAAGCAGCCCCTTAGTATTACTGTTACTGGTCTGAGAGCATGAGATGAAAATTTACATATCTTTTACCTACACTTTTTGTAGAGGAGGAATTTCACATGGAATAAATGGAGGCAGGCATTTTCTATGCAGGATAAGTGCAACCTCATGGTTAACTGAAGTTTTTTTGAGGGTGCTTTAAGTGGATTAATATTTTCTCACAATATTCTGTAGAATGCAAATGCCTAATAGGAATAGGCTCACTAGGTCCATTTTAATAAAGTAAGACCAAAACCCAGTTGTAAAATCTAATGAACGGTTTCATTTTCCACATTATTACCAAATATGGCTGTGGTTTACATCACATATTTGTTTCAGCTCACTCCCCCATTTCCTTTAAAATACAATCCAGTCTGCTTTTCATGTATGGGACTCAACTCATGAAGGCTTCAATGTGTGAATGTATCTTTTATAGTGAGCTTTTGAGTATATGGCAGAATTTTAAACACTATACTATAAAACAAAATGTAATATTTAATTAATTGAATTAACAATGTAAAAGAGTGCACAGCATCATACTGTATATGCAGATATGTTTTTCAGCTGTCTGCACTACATATTTTATTTCTCTATAGTGTATCTGTGTCAGCCATTTAATTTATTACCACATCTGCTAATCAGTCCTTGTTTGCCATTTATGTCTGTGCAAGACATTTTCCAGTTTAGATTATTCCTCTATTAATTTTACAGACTGTCCAAATTTTTATTTCATATATTTTGTTCTGATATTTGATCCAGCTTTCTATTACAGAGTGAATCTTTATTTTATTACTTTTCAAAGTCAGAGGATTTCTATTCTGAGATAGTGATTTTCTATGCCTAACACTGAAAAAGCAAATTGGAAATGTATTGAAAAGGCAAGCTGTGCCTCATAAAATGGCTTGTATAAGAACTATTTGAATATAAATCTGTAATCTTAATCCTTAAATGGGTATTTGAGTTAGTACCCTTCTGGCGAATTACACAAACTGCCTGACTTGGTTAAAAATAAACCGCACATTCTCAAGTAGAATTTAAATAGATACAGTAAAAGAACTATTCTACATTTTTATTCATTGTCCTTTTGCCCCTGCAGACAGACATTTAAAGCTATTTTCCATTTTGCCACAAAAGAGTTGTTAATGCAGTTACATTTTATATGTCTAGTATATTTATGAATTGCTTTAATGAAAAATGAATGCAGATGTGTCATTTCTTATAAAAGTACTACACAAATGAGTTTGTGTATATTAGATTAATGTATACATATGAAGGCTGAACTCTGTGCTTAGGATGTGTATATCATTATTTTCACATCTTACTTAAATTATCACTCTCATAACAGGAGCAAAAGAGCACAGGATCATAGGAAGTTAATAGCCTATTGACCCTAAGGTGTCTATAAGCCTAACCATGTTAAACCCTAATTCCCTTATGGACCAAGATATATAGTCTATGTTTGCCTGTGAATCCAAGATCATCAGCACCAGATGGCCCTGTCTAAGAGAAACATAGGTGAAACTCCTGGTGTAAATTTATGGTTGCCCATCCAATTGTCCAGAGGACAGGACAGGGTGTAAGAAACATAGAATGTTGTATATTTTTGTCCACCGACTCACTACAGGGATGAATTGTTGCAAAATGCTGTCATTTTTGTCTAACAGTATTAAACATAAGTCATTGTTTTAATTACTACTTACGTTTCCTCTGCAACTACCTGCTCACAGTCAAAGTGATCATAATTTATCCTTCTCTTTGGTTAGGTACTGTCATGATCTGTGCAGCCTTAACTAGTGGCCCTTGGCTAAATGATCATTAGTTCACTTGCCAACAGTTGCAAAGAGCTGGGTAATGCAATGCTGTCAACTAACCCAGTTCAACAAACTGTTATGCTTTCATCCTGCTCATTGGGTGTAGATGTTGCCTCAGCAGGACTTTCAGCTCATCAGAAAGGTAAGGAAAAGGGAGACTTGGTGAGTTAAGGGGTATTTATTTCTGTCAGTCTTATATGTCTGTGTTTACTTACAGGTTAAACAATGGAATGGAATGCAGATCTAATTTCACCATGTTGTGGTAATAGGTGCTGTCAGTCTCTGAATGGTGGATGAGTCAACACCTGCCCGTTAGTTAAATGACCTGGTAGTCATGCATCACGGGCTATCTTACCTCACAGTGATTTAGATACATTGTTCATTTACAGTAGCAAATACTGCGGTGGTGGTGCTGCGGTAGCATTGTCACCTCACAGTAAGACATTGTCCTGTTCGATTCTCATCTAAAGCGTCTTCTGTGTGGAGACATGCGTGAATGGGCGTACCTTCGTTGAAGGTTGTGTGTCAGGGCTGGCAACTCGGTACGTAAAAATCTACTGCCAATCATTAGCGAACCGGAGTTCCGCTGTGGCGACCCCTAACCGGGAAAAGCCGAAAGATACAACAAAAAAGTTAATTTACAGTAGCAGGGACTACCTTACCTCACAGTGATTTAGATATTTTGTTCAGTTACAACAGGAGTACATTACCTCACAGTGATTGAGATATTTTGTTCAGTTACAACAGGAGTACATTACCTCACAGTGATTGAGATATTTTGTTCAGTTACAACAGGAGTACATTACCTCACAGTGATTGAGATATTTTGTTCAGTTACAACAGGAGTACATTACCTCACAGTGATTGAGATATTTTGTTCAGTTACAACAGGAGTACATTACCTCACAGTGATTGAGATATTTTGTTCAGTTACAACAGGAGTACATTACCTCACAGTGATTGAGATATTTTGTTCAGTTACAACAGGAGTACATTACCTCACAGTGATTGAGATATTTTGTTCAGTTACAACAGGAGTACATTACCTCACAGTGATTGAGATATTTTGTTCAGTTACAACAGGAGTACATTACCTCACAGTGATTGAGATATTTTGTTCAGTTACAACAGGAGTACATTACCTCACAGTGATTGAGATATTTTGTTCAGTTACAACAGGAGTACATTACCTCACAGTGATTGAGATATTTTGTTCAGTTACAACAGGAGTACATTACCTCACAGTGATTGAGATATTTTGTTCAGTTACAACAGGAGTACATTACCTCACAGTGATTGAGATATTTTGTTCAGTTACAACAGGAGTACATTACCTCACAGTGATTGAGATATTTTGTTCAGTTACAACAGGAGTACATTAACTCACAGTGATTTAGATATTTTGTTCAGTTACAACAGGAGTACATTAACTCACAGTGATTGAGATATTTTGTTCAGTTACAACAGGAGTACATTACCTCACAGTGATTGAGATATTTTGTTCAGTTACAACAGGAGTACATTACCTCACAGTGATTGAGATATTTTGTTCAGTTACAACAGGAGTACATTACCTCACAGTGATTGAGATATTTTGTTCAGTTACAACAGGAGTACATTACCTCACAGTGATTGAGATATTTTGTTCAGTTACAACAGGAGTACATTACCTCACAGTGATTGAGATATTTTGTTCAGTTACAACAGGAGTACATTACCTCACAGTGATTGAGATATTTTGTTCAGTTACAACAGGAGTACATTACCTCACAGTGATTGAGATATTTTGTTCAGTTACAACAGGAGTACATTACCTCACAGTGATTTAGATTATCATTCAGTCACAGCAGCACAGATTACCTTACCTCAGTGTGGTTTAGATACATTGTTCAGTTACAGTAGCAGTACTACCTTACCTCAGTCTGGTTTAGATACATTGTTCAGTTACAGTAGCAGTACTACCTCATATCACTGTGATTTACATACATTGTTGTTACAGCAGGGACTACCTTACCAGACAGGGATTAGCATTATTCAGTTACAGCTGCTTCCTTAGTACAGTACTACAGTACTGCCTTACCTCACAACAGTTTAGATACTTTGTTCTTGTACTGCAGCAGGACTACCTTTTACCTCAGTGTGATTTAATACATTGTTCCTTTACAGCAGTAGGGACTGCCTTACCTAACTGTGATTTATAGAAATTCTTCATTTACAGCAGCAGGACTACTTTACTTCATAGTGATTTCGAGACATTGTTCAGTTACAGCAGCAGGCACTACCTTATCTCACAATGATTTAGGTACACAGTTCAGTTACAGCAGCAGGACTAACTTTCCTCACAGTGATTTAAATATTTTCTTCAGTTACATCAGCAGGACTACTTTACCTCACAGTGAATTAGATATTTTCTTCAGTTACATCAGCAGGACTACCTTACCTCACAGTGATTTAGATGTATTGTTCAGTTATACCAGGAGTACCTTACCTCATAGTGAATTAGATACATTGGATAGTTACACAGCAGGAGTACCTGACCTCACAGTGATTCAGATATATTGTTCAGTTACAGCAGTAGGACAACCTTACCTCACAGTGATTTAGATGCATTGTTTAGTTACAGCAAGTGAGACTACCTTACCTCACAGTGATTTAGATACACTGTCCAGTTACAGCAACAGGGCTACCTTACTTTTTTACTGTTATTTAGATACCTTGTTTAGTTACAGCAGCAGAACTACCCTACCTCACTTTTATTTAGATACAACATCCAGTTACAGCTGCAGGACTAGCTATCTCAAACTGACTTAGATAAATTGTTCAAATACAGCAGGACTACCTTACCTCACAGTTATTTAGATATACTGTTCAGTTTTTTCAATTATGGCAGCAGAACTACTTTATCTCACTGTGATTTATAGATGTATTGTTCAGTTATACCAGGAGTACCTTACCTCACAGTGATTTAGGTACATTGTTCAGTTACAGCAGCAGGGACTACCTTCCTTCATAGTGATTTTGATACATTGGATAGTTACAGCAGGACTACCTGACCTCACAGTGATTTAGGTATGATGTTCAGTTATAGCAGCAGGACTAACTTACCTGATAGCAATTTATATACATTGTTCAGTTACAGTGACAGGACTACCTTACCTGAATCTGATTTAGATACCTTGTTGAAATACAGCAGCAGTACTATCTTAACTTACAATGCATCATTGCAATGGCTCTACTTGATAGAGGCACTGGGAACTAACATTGAGCGTCACAATGCCAGGGCACTTCTATGGGCTAGGCTTGTAAAAGCTCCAGGGCCATTAGCCTAGTACACACCTATGAACCTATAAACCTATGAATGATTTTGATACATTGTTTGGTTACAGCAGCAGGGACAACCTTACTCCATAGTGATTTATATACATTGTTTAGTTAAAGCAGCAGGGACAACCCTTATTCATTGTGATTTAGACACATTGTTCAGTTACAGCAGGGCTAACTTACCTCACAGTGACTTAGATACATTGGTCAGTTACAGCAGGGCTAACTTACCTCACAGTGATTTAGATAGATTGTTCAGATACAGCAGGACTAACTTATCTTAGAGCAATTTAGATACATTTTTCAGTTACAGAAGGGCTGACTTACCTCACAGTGATTTAGATAGATTGTTCAGATACAGCATGACTAACTTACCTTAGAGCAATTTAGATACATTTTTCAGTTACAGAAGGGCTGACTTACCTCACAGTGATTTAGATACATTCTTCAGTTACAGCAATAGGACTATCTTATTTCAAAGAGATTTGGATACATTGTTTAGTTACTGCAGCAGGGTCTGCCTTACCTCACTGTAGTTTAGATACATTGTTCAGTTATAGCAGCAGGGCTACCTTTCCTTGAAGTGATTTACATACATTGTTGAGTTACAGCAGGGGCTACCTTATCTCACATTGATTTAGTTACATTGTTCAGTTACAGCAGCAGGACAGCCTTACTTCACAGTGATTTAGATGCATTGTTTTGTTATAGCAGCAGGAGTACCTTACCTCACAGTGATTTAGATACATTCTTCAGTTACAGCATAACTAACTGAAGTCATAGCAATTTAGATACATTCTTCAGTTATAGCAGGGCTAAGTTACCTCACAGTAGTTTAGATACGTTGTTCAGTTACAGCAGCAGGGCTGCATTACCTCACAATGATTTAGATACATTCTTCAGTTATAGCATCACGACAATCTTACCTGACAGCGATCTAGATTAATTATTCAATTTCAGCAGTAGGGAGTACCTTACCACACTGAGATTTAAATACATTGTTCAGTTAGAGCAGGAGAACTTCCTTACCTCACAGATATTTATATAGACTGTTTAGTTACTGCTGCAGGGCTATCTTACCTCACAGTGATTAAGGTACACAGTTCGGTAACAGCAGCAGGATGTACTGTACTTCACAGCTATGTTAATACATTGATCAGTTACAGCATCAGGGACTACTTTACCTCACTGGGATTTAGGTACATTGTTCAGTTACAGCAGCAGGACTAACTTAGCTCACTGTTATTTGATACATCATTCAGTTGCAGTAGCAGGACTATCTTAGTTCACAGTGATTTAGATACATAGGTTCATAGGTTCATACTAGGCTATCTGCCCTAGGGCATTTATAAGCCTAGCCAGAGTGTGTGTGGCTTTCACCACCCCTTGGAATGAGAATACTATGCCCATTTAGGGTTTAGTTTACTGTGCCTCTGTCTAGTAGTGACACAGAAATGACCCCCGTGGTAAACCTACGATCTCCCATCCACTCATCAAGATTTCTCTTGAAGAGAGTCAGTGAGGGGCTCTGCCTAACATGGACTGGGATTCTGTTCCAGAGTGTAGGGAGTCTCTGGGTTATGAATCTGTCCCTCCAGCACGTCCTATTTATTTCTGTGTTGAGGTTCAAATCTCTCGCTCTCGTGGCTCTGGTGGATTTGGATTTTCTGAGGTGGAGCATGTCCATTAATTCCGGATTGGACATGGCCTAGGTTCATAGGTGTGTACTTGGCTAATGGCCCTGGGGCCTTTACAAGCCCAGCCATAGGATTACACTGGCATAGTGCCACCCAACCTTAGCTCTCAGTGCCTCTGTCGAGTAGAGCAACTGGTGTTATCCCCGGGGTGAATTTTCTGTTTCCCATCCACTCATCAAGATTTCTTTTGAAGAGGGGCAGTGAGGTGATCTACTTGACATGTATGGGAAGTCTGTTCCATAGCATGGGCAGTCTCTGGGTTATGAACCCATCCCTCCAGCATGTTCTGTTAATTGTGGTAATAAGGTTGAGGTCTCTGGTGTGTGTAGTGCTGAGGGATTGGGATTTCTTTAGATGTAGCATTTCTAACAGAGCTGGGTCAGACATGGCTTTGTAAGTCAAGCAGAGATCGCCTCTAAATAGGCGATATGAGACAGAGAATAGTTGGAGTTTTTTGAGTCTGTCCATATAGGACAAGTATTTAAGGCCTAGGATCCTCTTTGTGAGGTACTTTTGCAGCCTCTCCAGTTGTTGCAGGTGTCTAGTGAGGTACATGCCAAATGGGGAATTGTACTCAATGATTGGCCTAATGAGGGAAGAGTGGAGGGAGGCAATGACCTCTTTCTTCCTGGATGCAAAACCCTTAGTAATGAGATGTGCCACATAGAAGGACTTTCTGACCACAATGGCAATGTGGTGATCAAAAGAGAGGTTGCTGTCAACCTGTGTTCCCAGCTCTCTTATAACGTCTTCTGTGTTCAGTGCACTACCATCAATATGGTAATTAATAGGAACTGGGTTATTCCCAAAGGGGATGATGACACATTTTTTTGGCATTGAGCTTAAAGCCATGGTTCTGACCCTGGTCGTTGGTCACAGTGAGGCCATTCTGTATGATGTCAGCATCACTTGGGGAGTTAATAATAGCTCCCAACTTGCAATCATCTGCGAACTTTGTCAGCCAGAGTCCCTTCGTGTTGGCCTGGACTTCAGAGAAGTAGATACCAAACAGGAGAGGACCCAGGACCAAACCCTGTGCAACTCCACTCATGACTAATCGGCAGTCTGACTTGGAGTCAGCTACTTTCACACTGTGGGTTCTATCTGTGAGCCACTTTGCAACCCACCCAGTGATATAGGGGTTGATGCCAAGCTAAATGAGTTTTTCTATGATTTCTGAGTGGGGAATGGTATCAAAAGCCTTGGCCAGATCAAGGTAGGCTGTATGAATCACCTTGTCTTCATCCACAGCTCTGGTGACTGACTCAAAGAAGTTGACCAAGTTGAGCAGGCATGATCTACCCTTCACAAAACCAAACTGTGTGGGATCCAGAGTTTGGAGATTTCCTATATCCTTGTTTATTAGGTCCATGATGATGCGTTCCATAGCTTTGCATATCAGAGTTCTCAGGCTAATGGTGCAATAGTTCCCAGGGTCTGTAGTCATTTATTCTTTGTGGAGAGGGATGACTGTAGCAGTGCACCATTCAGAAGGGATAAAGCCTGAGGTGAGGCTGTGATTGAACAGGGCAGTGGCAGCTGGTGACTTCAAATCAAAGGGGGGCTGCAGGAGACAGTTGAATGGGTAGGGTCAATGGGAAGGGGTGTGACCAACAAGAAAGGGGCAGAGCTAGGCTCAAAACTACAAAAACTGGGATTTTAATTAAATATACTCCCCTGCCAAACTGTCATTATGAGAGTCCAATCAAGACAAAATGAAGTGTAGAAGAAAAAAATATTTCAATGCATGGGGTACATGACAGCTTACTTAATATCTAGATGGAAACAAAAAGTTTGTGGGCCATGAAAAAATAAATTACTTTTTAAATACATTACTGGAATGCCAGTCAAAATCAAGTATAAAAAAAACAAGCAGCACTCAACTCAAACCACTTCTCCTTGCACTGTAGTTCTAATTATAATTTATATTCAGCTTTATAAAAGTACCAAGTAACATGCTGAAAGTAGCAATCTCTGTGATACCACCATTTGTAAAAATATTTCTTATCCAAAAAAGTCCTGCTGCCTGACAACAACTATCGACTTGTTTCATGAGGAAAACATGATCAAAGTAAAAAATGTACAGCAAACAAGAAACAAGCTCAAGATAAATTGCTTAAAGGATTACTGGACAGGTTATGGACCACATATGATAGATTGGCATTCTGTTTAGTTTACAGGTAAAGCCTGCAAAGATGACTGCAAGTCTACAACAAATGTAATGAGCTTCTGAAAATATTGTAATCCTGTCCTTTATTACAAATACTGTCATATGCATTTCAATACCTAAGGCTTATATGTTATCTAGTTGTGTAAATATTCTCTGCATGGCAACAACAAAAAGGCTTTCAATGTTGTAATTCTTTAACAGTAGGCTTATTAAAGCTTATTTGCATCTTACGTTCTCAGACAAGCTTACCTCATGGTCATAAAAGCACTGCTACTTAAACACAGAGCAACGGGCACTGCAGCAACATGCATTTTCTGAATAATAAGAAGCATAAATCAACAGTATAAAAATATGACAGAAAACCAGAACATTCTGCAAAATCAAGGACAGACGAAAAACCACTGTAGTACTTGTGTCTACTTTGGATGTGGAGATACTCTGCACACTTACACTGCATAACTGCTCCTTGCTTTGCTTGGACACATCCAGAGTTACTACATGGAGAGTGGAGTGCAACAAGTATGTCACAATTTGAAATGTCTCTGGCTGATGGTAATGGCCCTGATGCATTTGTCATACCTGTCAACCTCAGAGAAAGAAATCTGGACAGAGCCATAAATAGAAGTGGGACAAAGGCCCAAAAATAAGGACAACTTTTAAGTATTGCTCTTATAAACTTATAAAGATAATAAAATAGGAGGTCTTGCATTAGCATGAATTTTCTGAAAGGTATGAAATTTGAAACTCAAATGTCTATCATTATTTTCTAATTTCAATCTTTAATGATTTGACACTAATTTGACAGAAAACCACAATTTTATGAAAAACAGACCAAAAATGTGATGCAAAAATATAAAATAGCCACACAATACAGCTGGGAACCTGTCAAAGAAGGGACACTTTTTTAATATTAGTACTGTTAAGTCGAGCAGCTGACAAAATAAGAGACTCTACATGCATTTCTGAAATAAAAGTAATATATAACTCTGATCATTACAATTATTTATTAATTGTAAACCCTCCACATTTTCTTCCAAAATTGCCATTTTGCCGAGGGATTATTAGGGGAGAGCAACATTTTGAGCCAAAGTCGGGGACAGTTGAGAGGTTTGGATACACCTAATTCTATAAAGCTATTTATTTGCGTGTACCTCTCAACCTCTTAACGCAGGAAATCTGGACAAGGCCAAATATATTAGGGGAACATACAGACAGTGTTAAACATTGCTCTTGTATAAACTTAGACAGTTGATAGAATAGCAGGTTAGATGGCATTTTAAATTTATTGTTTTGAACATTTTTCCAGTAAACAATGAAACAAAATGCATGCACCAATAATGACAAAACTGCCCAATTCAGAACATTTCCATCATAAAAGTCTACTCAAACTTCTACAATCCACCAGTATCAGTAAATATGCACAATCTTTGCAGAAGTAAAAGTCATATAAATAATTCCACATTAAAGAGATTTGTAACTAATGAAGATGTTGCTGATAGCAAACAACTTTATATTTCATTGTTTTATGTATAAATAAAGTGCCTGTTGCCCTAGAGAAATAAATTGCCTATGTTACATTAAAAAATGATACACTAGTAATATTGCAATAGGGAATGGGTGGCTAACTGATAACAAGTTCATAGTTACTAGGTATGTCCTCCAAAGAGGACATTCTCAGGACTGCAGCACCCACCCCCTTTAAAAGTACAACACATTACAGTACCAGCAATGAATCTACATACTGTGGGAGTAGAACCTACAGCCTTCTGCATCAAAAGCAAGTACATCATCTATTGTGCTATTAACAATGTGAAAAGACTCAGCATAAGCAGCACTAAACTTCTCTTCCCCTGAAGCTCTTAGCTCCTTGTAAAATCCACTTAACACTCAACTATATCTCTCAACTTTGCAGCACATGAGCACCATAAATCTGGAAAAAGCTAAAATGTATTGGGGGGGGGACAAAAGCCCCAAAACCAGGGACACATTTTACACATTGCTTTTATAATCTTGGAAAGTTGCTAGAATAAAATGCTTTGCTACCACCATGCATTTCACTGCTAATTCTTGAACCCAGGACCCTGTGCACTACAGTCAGAGCAACATACCACTATGCCAAATCAGCTGTTTTTCAAAAGGTAGGAAGACTGAAACTTAAATGGCTATCATTTAGTGAATTCAGTTCTTACCATAGCTCTCAACCTCTTAGCACAAAACACCTGGACAAAGCCAATAATGGGGGAATACCACCACCAAACATATTCAGTGAATTCAGTTCTCACCATAGCTCTCAACTTCTTAGCACAAAAAAATGGACAAAGCCAATAAGAGGGGAATACAGCCCTGTAATTAGGGACACATTTCAAATATGGATCTTATAAACTTAGAAAATTGCTAGAATAAAATGTGTGTTACCATGTACTTTCTGAAGAATATGAAATCTGAAATTCAAATGTCTGTCATTATTTAGTGAATTAAATATCCAGAAAACCACAGATTTTATGAGGAACAGAACAAAAATATGAGGCAAAAATCTATAAGTGGTGGTGGGTAGGGAATTCAGGCTCTTGCTACCTGCACCCAAGGTACAGGGTTTGAGCCTACTCTCTAGCCACCAGTTATAGTTAACTGGGGCATTACACACACACAGACATTTTGAAATCCTTCCTAACATCTCTCCTAATGCACACACAGCAAAAGCTCCATTTGAAATCCTGCCTAACCTCTATCCTAATGCACAAACCCACCAATCCTGCCTAACCTCTGTCCTAATGCACAAACCCACCAATCCTGCCTAACCTCTGTCCTAATGCACACACCCACCTTCATCCTATTTGGAGTCTGTTTCAAATCCTGCTCCAATCCATAACTGCAAAGTCTCAGCAGCTCCAACTTGCCCTATTTCCAAGTCTCAGTGCCCACAAATGCATTCAAAGTCCCCACGCATGTGCTGAATCCAGCTTGCAGTTCAGAGCATGCACAGACTGCAGATGTTGCAGTCTGATCCCCTTCCACTCTATGCAGTTGTAACCGCATAAACTTCTGGGGCATCTGTAGACTGATACCTTCTTTCCTAATCTGCACTGGTTCAACAGTAGTCCAGATTCACATTCCAAGCATGCATGCGTGGAGTTCTGGGACTCACTAATTATTTTTTATTTTGTTTTTTTTTCTGTTTTACAGCTGGGGGAACTGCAGTCCTGCAGTCCAATATCATGAGCTGCCACTGAACAGGGCACACAGGTGAGGTGCTAATTCACTCTGTAGTTCATGTAAAACACAAGCAGGGATATTGTCAGGTCCCATAGAAGCTATATTCTTGGCCTTGGAGAGTGTTGTTTTAACCTGTGCAGCAGTAATACTGGGTGCCTGGCAATCTACTTGTATTGTGATTGGTCCTTTGAGGGAGAGGGGGGTAATGTTGGCATCGAATCTGTTGGCCAGTATACTGGCAATATCTGTTGGCTCGGTATAGGAGGTACCATTGTGCAGTAGCTCAGAGCAATTCTGGGTATTGCCATGGAGATTCTTTACATAACTATAAAAGGCATTGTGGTTGTCTTTACTATCTGCTGCAATTCTGTTTTCATACCTAACTTCAGAGGATTTGATGAGGGATCTCAACATTTTATTGAGGCAGATAAGGGAGTTTTTCCAATCTAGGGACTTCACCTTATTCTGCATCAGTTTCTTCCTTCTGTTGTAGAGTTTGTTTATGGCAGGGGGCCATCAGACTGGCTTCCTTTTTTTGGAGTAGATTGTCTTGGTTCTGTTGGGTATGGCAAGATCCATGAATTTTTTTTGTTTTTGTGCAATTATTACCCATTTTGTTTTACCTTTCAATTGTTACGTAACTTCTTTAGTTTTAACGTGTACCACCGATTTTGTTATAGTCTCTTCAGAATGACTGCCTAAAGTCTACTACTCTGTTTCACCTGATCTATGACAAGACAATATCTTTTTTTTATCCCTGACTGTAAGAAAAATACAATCTGACAAAAAACAATACATATCCAGTCCCTGATCATGAAACAGAAAAAGTAGATTCACCTTACCTGAGCCCATGTGATTGATCACCGATTCACGGAAAACCCGTCCTTCAGTCACAGATCAGAAAGTGGCTGGCCTCTTTTGACGACAATTTAGTCGGAGGACTTTACATATAAGAAGAACCAATTTGGTTTCTTCCCCGTACGGTTTCAGCCACCTGGCCATCTGATCCGAGGTGAAGAGAGGGTTTCCGGTCCGAAGGACCAATCTGTAAAAGAAAAACTTCAAAGACCAAAGCACGTTAGGTTCAAGCAAGGCACCCTTTATTACTTGCAGCAAGGAGACAAAGCATGTAGGTACAAGGTTTGTCTGATTTTCTGGAGATCAGTATGTTATTATTATACAGTTCTTTTCATGTCACACAGAAAATGTTGCCAAATCTACTGCTGACGTAGTCGGACACAGCTTTCTGTAAGTTACACAGAAAATGTTACCAGACTTATTGCTGACATGGTCAGATTATTGCTGTCTTGCAAAAACATTTGAGAAAAACAACCTGGCCTTGGGCTTATTTTAGCCCTCCTTGGTTCTTCAATTCTTCAATTGTACAGTTCTAATACATGTGTTACATTTTGCCTAGATTCAAGGTACATTTATAGCTTTGGTACAAGTAATGTTGACTATGGTTTAAGCTTTCAAACATCTATTGTTTTCTTTATCAAGGCTTCTAGCAGCTGCACATTTTCACATAGCATAAGCAGAATAAAATGTCTCATCAAGTTTCTAGTAGCTGTGCAGATTCATACAACATGAACAGAATAAATGTATTAACCCTTTTAAGCCTTTAATGCACTAAGCATGCATATTGCTATTATGCATTTTTCTAACACAACCCACCATCCTCAGGTGCTGTGCTTCCTGTCTTGGCCTACACACTATTTAGATTACTTTTTCCTCCTTGTCTCTTACAGTTTGTCTTTTTCTTCAGTTTTTTTCCTGCAGTTATTCATACATTCATCTATTCCAACATGTTCTATCTAAGCAATGTGGCATGCCCTATGATAACTGTGGAGGAAACAACTGTATAAGGATTTTAGATGCACCGAGGTGCATTTTAGAGTTTTTTAAACAACATATTCATGCCGTGATTTCCTGAACAAAAACCACGACCAGAGTAAGGCATTTAGCCTTACTCTTTAATTTCTACTCTTTCCTGCATGCTTTCAGCACATCCTAACTGAGCAAGACTACACTGTAACAACTGCAGTGGAAATAACTGTATTAATCCAGGGCCTGGGAGCCACTACTGTATGCTCCAGGATGCATTTTAGATTTTTAAACAATCTTTTCATCCAGTCATTGCCTGAACAAAAATCATGATCAAAGAAAGAAAGTTAATAATATTCTTCATATTTTTTTTCTTGCTATTACTCTTCAACTTTTTTCCAGCATTGTTTTAGCACATCCTAATAAACCAAGACTACACTGTAATAACTGCAATGGAAATAATTGTATTAAGCTAGGTGACTGAGGGCCACTAGGCTCATAGAATCATTGAGGTTTCTATATGCTCTGAGATGCATTTTTGATTTTTTAAACAACAGTTTCACCCAATGATGGCTTGAACAAAAACATGAGTAAGGAAAGAAATTCAGTCCTCAGTTTTTTTTTCTCCTGCATCCTTCCTTTCAAACTGCCCAAAACTTCCCAGTAATAACTAAATTAAGCTGGTGGTCTGGAGGATGCTAAACACTCTGAAACCATGGGGTTATAGTTGTTCTGAGGTACATTTCAGAGTTCTTTTCCAACATTTTATTGATCCAGTAATGGCCTGAACAAAAAGTATGCATGTGGAAAAGAAATTCAATCTTACTTTTTTTATTTCAAGAAAGGAATAAGATGTACCCACGTTTTCATGCTCAAAGTTAGCAGAACACCAGTTCACAATAAAATGAGAAGACAAATGCTTGAAGATACATCTAGCATATCTTGTTATAGTAGCTGTCCCTATCCCACCTCATGATAAGTAGTCACTTTCTGTGTATCCCCCTCTGGTGTTAAATTAGGATTACAATTAAGGCACAAATGCCCACAGTCAGATTTCAAGCTGCTGCTGTCATATTTATACAAAGCATACCTCCTCACTCTTACAGCCACCTTCTGTGTACCCTTCTAATCATATGTCTCTACTGTGCAGATTTTTGCAGAATGTCCACATTTTTGAATCATATTTTGGCCTGTTTCTCAGAATATATATATATATATATATATATATATATATATATATATATATATATATTTTTTTTTTTTGCTGCAAATCATTGAGTACTGAAGTCAGAAAATAATTGCAGATATTTGAGATTCAGGCTCCATGCCCTTCAGAAAATGCATGATACTGCAATACCTGTTATTGTATCCCTCTTCTAAGTTTGTAAGTGAAATATTTAATTGTTTCCCTATTTGGGGGCCTTTGTCCCCCCATTATTTTTGGATTTCTCCAGATTTTTTGCTCTAAGAGGTTGAGAGATAGGTTTCTAATGTTAGACAGGGACAAAACTGAAGAAAAAAAAAAAAAACACAATAATTTTATTTTCATATATATATATAACATATATTATTATTTATTTATCCAAAAAGATGACATACACATATGCATATGCATCCAGATTGATGAAAAACAATGATTACAATACAATGGTCCCTCCCTCCCAGTAATCATGAGCCTAATCAGCCTTAACTTCTTCTACACCGATGATCCTTATGAATCCAGAGAAACTTGGAAGAAAGATAGATATACACTGATTCCCAGATTCAACTCTGTGCATCATCTCAAATTACAAGAAGAGCACACACAGGCAGACTCAGGGGGGGGGCTCTCTCTCTAGGCTCTCTCTCTAGGCCCCAAATAAGATTCCAGTGAGTTGAGTGCAGTGTGAGTCCCTCTGTCCAGTCAAGTGCAGTCAGCTCACTCTCTCACCACCCCTCTGTGAAACCTCCACTGCTCCAACTCCCAACACATTTGCACACACACATCACACACAGACACACACAGACACACACACACACACACACACACACACACACACACACACACACACACACACACACACACACACACACACACACACACACACACACAAACACCTGACTAGGAAGGCTACCAGATATTTACCCATCTAAGACTCTTACCAGGTAGATAAGGTAGAGCACTCCACTACAATTACAGCAAGCTTATTACTTAATTTTCCAATAATACTGATAAAATTAATACTAATACAAAAAAATAATACTAATATATGTTATATTAAAAATGCATAGCAACCAGCCAAGCCAATAGCAATTAAAAATAATTAATAAATACTCTTAAATAGTAAAAATTTAATAAAAACAAAAAAAGTTTTTAATAATAAAAAAATATTAATAAAGAAATAATAAATAAAATATTACATAAAAATACACAATAACATACTATCACAAAAATACAAGAATCACACCCAAGAAATTTAAACAATAACACTGATGGAAAGTACACTCACCACAGCAAAACAGATACACTAGGGTACTACTTTTCCCCGGTTCGATGATAAAGACCATGAGTCCCTAGATGTCAGGTGGGTGTGCCAAGGCAAGATGATGCAGATGAGTGGTCCTTCTTCACTAGTATCACACTGACTTTGCTGAGCACTACTAGACATCACACTAATATACAAATATTATTTCAGTGCTGCTACTAGATTCTTTACTCAGAATCTAACATGTGTCATAATACACACTTTGATAAGATGTGCTACATCTGCATCTGGAAGCAATAAAATGATTTCAAAAACTTCTACCCTTGCAGGATAGGATTAGTTCAACCCTAAGGACATTATAGTAGGATTCCTAGCCCTGGTTTTCACAGACATTTCATCTCTGGCTGCAGTCAGAACTGTGAGATACAATCTTTACGGCCTAAACCAGGTAATTTAATTTCAGACTATTTTTCAAAGTTAGTTAGACTGATATTAACATCTTCTCTTCCAGTATCCTCTGCTACAATATATTCATCTCAACAGTTACAGTACGGTCTGACATACAGGTGTATTTCTTTCTGTCAAGCTGGTCTCACTGTTGGTACATTTTTAACACACATAGCTTTACAAATACATCTTTCAACATAAGCATCTGTAAAAAAACAGCTTGATACACAAATGACATACACTCTTTTACAAAATTCCAGATAGCTATGCTGGCATATGTTATACATCCACTGCCCTACTTCTCCTGGTATAACTGGCAATGGCTCACACTATCACATCTCTCCCCCTTCCACCCCCTTTAGAAAATTCAGGCTAGTTTTTCAAGTGATCCTTGAGACACATGGCTTGAGGGACATGAGCCTGCCTAAGAACATATTAACCCATACCCTGTCTTGACAGTCCTTCTGCGTTGGCATTGCTGACCCCACTACAGTGCTGCACTGTCATATTGTATGCCTGAAACCCAAGGCTCCACTTTAATAACTTATCATTTTTCTGCCTGGCTTGATGTAGTCATGTTAGGGGATTGTGGTCTGTAACTACAGTGAATTTCCTTCCATACAGATAGGGTTGATGTTTCTGCAGTGCCCATACTATGGTTAGAGATTCTTTTTCTACTGCTGCATAACATTCCTCCCTAGATTGCAGTCTATGGCTGAGATATACAACTGGGTGCTCTTCTCCCTCTGAGGAAACCTGGTTGAATACAGTCTGGTTCAAAATATCCACCTGCACAACAAATTATTTGCTATAATCTGGACTGGTGAACACAGAGGGTTCTCTGAAAGCCCTTTTAAGCTTTTGGAATGCCTGCTCATATGCTGGGGTCCACACTAGCTTATCTGGCCTGTTTTTCCTCATCAGGTCTGTGAGGGGAGCAGCTATTGTACTATAATCAGGAAAAAAACTTTCTGTGGTACCCCAAGAATGCCCTCACCTATATTTGGTAACAGGGGCAGGCCATACCTGAATGGTTTCATGTATGGCAGGTTCCGGCCTGATCTTACCATTTTCCACTCTATATCCTAGGTAGGAGACCTCGGCCATACCCATCTGACACGTAATGGGCAACCCTGCCCTCTGTAGTCTGCCCAGCATCTCCATTACATGCTTGAAGGTACTCTTGCCAGGAATGGATGTAGATGACAATATCAGCTAGGTAAGCAATGGCAAAATCTCCTGCTCCTGCTAGGATATGATCTGCCAGCCTCTGGAAAGTCTCTGGGACATTTTTCATCCCAAAGGGCATCTTCATGAACTCATACAAGCCAAAAGGAGTCACAAAGGCTGACCTCTCTCTAGCACTGGGAGTCAAGGGTACCTGCCAGTAACCCTTGGTAAGATCAATAGTGGTAAGATACCAGTTGCTCCAGGGCTTCATCTGTCATAGGCATGGGGTATGCATCTGACTTTGTGTGACTATTTAATTTCTTGTAGTCCACGCAGAATCTTGTGCTGCCATCATTTGGTACCAGCCCCACTGGGGAGACCCAGGGACTGCTGAACTCCTGGATTATCCCTAGTTCCAACATTTCCTGTATCTCTTCCCTCAGAGTCTGTTTGACTCTCTCAGGCACCCTATAAGGGGCCTACTTAATAGGCCTTTGGGGTCCTGTATCCACATGGTGCTGCACCAGGTGGGTTCACCCTGGTTTCTCAGTGAACATGTCCCCAAACTCCTGTAACTCTGCTTGGAGTTCTCAAACCTGGGTAAGGGATAGCTTCTGGGACATTGCTACCCATTCCACTGAGGTGTCAGCCCGAGCCTCACTGAGAAGATCAGTTACCAGATGCCCCTCAGCCTCCTCCTGCCATCCACTGCAAATACTCAGCACAAGGGCCTCCCTATCATGGTATGGTTTCATCATGTTAACATGGTACAATTTATGCCCCTGTCTTCTGCCTAGCAGTTCTACCATGTAGTTAACATCACTGACCTTCCTTACCACCTTGAAGGGTCTCTCCTAAGCTGCCTGCAGCTTGTTGTGTCTGACAGGAATGAGAATCATAACCTGCTGCCCTACAGCATACTGTCTGGCTTGAGCATTCCTGTCATACCAGACACCTTTCTGCTGTTGGGCTTCTGCCATGTTCGCCTGTGTCAAACGCATGAGTTCCCTGAGCCTTGTCCTGAGGTTTAAGACATATGTCACAACAGACTCCTTGTGGGATTCACACTCACCCTCACACTCATCATGAATCAGATCTAGAGGTCCCCTCAACCTATGCCCATAGAGCAACTCAAAGGGTGAAAAACCTTCATCCCCACATCTGCACTTGCCTTACTGTAAGTAAGTTTTTAGGGCATAGTAACTCTTTTAGATTCAGATACAAATATATATAGTAAAGTACAGCTTAGATGATTTCTTTATTTATTTGAGACTGTCCTGCAATGTTGTTTTAAATATTTCCTGTGATTTTGAACTCTGGTGTAATTGATTACTTAATGAGTATTGTCTTGTTCTTTTACTAGTTATTTATTAGTAAATATATTTAAACTTATCTTTGTGGCTGATATCTGTGAGACATATTTAAGCTCTTAGAGTACTTGCTTATCTATTTGGTGACACTGTACAGGACACTCCTAAATAGCCTTGCTCTTGGGCAGACAACCATTTGGATTACTAGTAACATTACACAGTGGGATTGGACACTTTTATTAATGACCTTAGAGTAGCTGATAAAGAGCTGGCTGGTGGCAGTCAGAACTACCTTATAGTCTGAGCAGAAGGAGGCATAGCTAGTAAACCTGTGCCAGCCTTTCCCAGGTATATGTGTGCTTGTATATCAATCAGATCTCAAAGTGTGTGAGTGTCAGCTACTTGGGCAGGGACACGAAGCACTGGTTGGACAGAGAGGGTGTTGGAGGTTTTGGCTTGGCCACTCAGCTGAGATCTTAACTCTATAGCTGTGCCAGTGGGAATCTGGAGAAAGAGGGAGAAACCAGCTGCAGACTGACTGTGATCTCTGTGTGCTGTTAAGAGAAATTGCACTTTACTCTGTGTGTACTTGTCATCCTCTCAGTATGTACATTCCCCACTGTTGCTAGTGGTGAGGACTGAGGCTTCTTGATTACTGGGCCAGTGCAGGGATGTCACACTCAGTTTAGAAGAAAATGATCTAAGAGAAGAGTTACTTGATTTAATATAGATGGATAGACATATTAAGATCAATGAAAGAAATAGGTCAATAAAACCCAAAAAGTTAGAAGCTTGATAAAACAAATGAACCCAGTAATTAGGAACGTCCATAGAGATTCATTCAATATAACAGAAGTAAATAAGATACATTGCTGTGCAGCCAAATTTATAACAGATAAAGTGCTGCCACAAAAACACAGGAGCACAGGGTAGTAAGGGAAAGGACAGGGAGAAATCGAATGCTATCATGGAAGTTTCGAATAGAGACAACTATAAAGCAATTAAGACAAGAAGTGTCACTGTTAGAAGAGTATATAAGAGGGAACAGATCAACAAAAATATTTAGAAAGATAGACGTGATAAAAGCAATACACAGTATTATAACAGATCAGGATTTATCATGCACTATTGCAAATAATAAACTAAAAATATCAGCGCAGGCAGAACAGCTTAGAAGATACACAGATAAATATAAAGGAAAAGTACAAAATAGACAATTTATTGATGACTGAAAAAATGTTTACAGAGAATTGGGAAACAAGGTAAGAGAAATTGAAAGACCACCAAAAAAAATGAAGAAATAGATACATTTTGGAGAAATATTTATGGAGATCCTGTGGAACATAGCAAAGATGCTAAATGGATTGAAGAAGTAAAAGAAAGAATAAGAAGTTCAAATGTACAGGATATGAAATGGAATGAAATAATACCCAAAGAGATTGAAACAAAGTTAAGAAAAGTCTCTAACTGGAAAACCACAGGTCCAGATGCAATATCTTAACTTCTGGCTAAAAGTATTAACAACTTTGCATGAGGATTTAGCTATGAGTAAGAACTATTTATATGTGCACCGCAAACGGACACCAGCCTGGCTAACAGGAAAAACAATGCTTCTGCTTAAGTGTGAACCTGCAAGCTACCCTAAAAACTATAGACCAATTAACTTGCCTTCCGATGATGTATAAACTATACACTGGAACTGATGCTGACAGAGTTTATAGTCATTTAGAAGAAAACTCAGTTATGGCGATAGAACAAAAGAGTAATTGCAATTTGTAGCATGTTACAGGCCACCCTCGCAAACTCAGGAACCTCATATGGCCTTCCTGAAAACACTGGAGGGAATAAATGTATCTCCGAACACCATCATACTAGGTGACTTCAACTACCCTAATATAGACTGGGAACACTACTCAAGCCCAAACATTCTAGCCCAAAAGTTCCTGGAATTCATAAACTCAAATGCCATGGAATAACTAGTCACCATCCCCACAAGAGGAGAGAACATACTTGATCTCATCATCATGAACATGGGAGCACGATGTTCAACGCCAGAAGTATACCCCTCACTGGTGAGATCTGATCACAAACTAATCTCGCTGGAGGTCCTCATGCCGCCCCCACCGGACATCAAAATGGCCACAGTAAAGAACTTCTCCAGCTGACTTCACACTTCTAAAGACTAGTGTGGTCTCTTTTCTGAGGTAAACATTACTCAAACCGCTGAATCACTTACAAATGCCTTCTACCAGCACCTGCAGGGCTGCATGGATCAGGCAATCCAAACAAAGACTCTTTGTACCAAAGGTCCAGTCTGGTGGACCCCAGCCATAAACAAACTCTACAACAAAAGGAGAAAGCTACTACAAGATAGAGCAAAATCCTTAAAAGGTACACCGATCACTATAAGTAAAAAGCTAAGAGCTCTCATAAAATCATCCATAGCTAATTTTGAGAAAAATAGCTAAGGACTCTAAAGACAACCATAAGGCATTCTTCAGCTATGTCAGAAACTTAGGAAACTCCCAGATATGCTCAGAATTAGTTCAAAATGATGTGAAGATAACTGATCCTAAAGACATTGCCAACATACTGGCCGACAGGTTCAGTGCAAACTTCTGAGATATCTATACCAAATGATTGTACCCCAAACATCTCTAACGCCCAGGTGAGAACTGCTCTCTCCAAGGCAAAGAACACAGCATCCATGGGACCTGATGGTGTCCCCGGCTGTGTGCTCCATGAACTCAATGAGGAATTAAACCCTCAGTTAGGACAGCTGTTTAATCTTAGTCTCACCTCCGGATGGTGTGGCGCCGACTGTGGTCCCACTCCGTGCCTCCACCGACCCTAGCTTGACAAGCCTTATCTGCAAAGCCATGGAGAGGATCATAATGGATCTCATAAATAAAGACATAGGGAATTTGCAGACTTTAGATCCAACCCAGTTTGGCTTTGTCAAAGGCCGATCATGCCTTTTCTTGGTTGACTTTTGAAACAGTCACCAAGGCCATTGACGAGGGAAAGGCAGTCCATACAGCCTACCTAGACCTGGCATACAATACCTCACTCGGGTATCATTGAAAAACTCATCAACTTAAATGTAAACCCATACATTACAAGATGGGTTGCAAACTGGCTGAGTGACAGAACCCACAGGGTCAGAGTTGCTGGCGCCATGTCAGACTCAAAGCCTGTCACAAGTGGTGTCCCACAGGCTCAGTCCTGGGCCCACTCTTGTTTGGCATCTACTTGTACAAGCAAACACAGGAGAATTATGGCTGAAAAGTTTGCAGATGACTGCAAACTAGATCCGACACAGATATCCTTCAGAGGGTCTCACAGAAATGGAAAACTGGTGCCAGAGCCATGGCCTAAGTTAAATGCCAAGAAATGCATAGTCATAAAAATAAGGTTACACCTAGCTACCATAGGGCAATCCCTGAACACAGAAGAAGTTATTAGGGACCTGGGAACCCAGGTTTGACAACCTTTCATTCGACACTCATATTGCTAAAGTAGTTAGAAAGACCTTCTACATTGCCCACCTTATCATGAAGGGATTCACATCTAGATCAAGGAAGTCATAGTCTCCTCATCACTCATCAGACCAATGATCGAGTACAATGCGCCCCGAATGTATCTGACCCGACACTTGCAGCAGCTGGAGAGGCCACAAAAGTTCCTCACCAAAGGATAAAGGGTCTCAAAAATCTGTCTTATGCTGCCCGACTGAAAGAATTCCAGTTATATTCAGTTGCTTACCTTGCTCAGAGGTGACTGATGCCTGAGGCCACAAGGCCATGTCAAACATGAACATGATGAATCTTGCTCTCTCAAAAATCTAGATCCCTCAGAGCTACAAGGGTGGAGACTTAAATGCTGGAGGGATAGATTCATCACCCAAAGACTCCTGTGCTGTGGAACAAAATCTTTAGCCTTGTTCAAGAGGAATCTTGACCAATGGATTGGAGATCACAGATACACCCAGGGTTACCTCAGTGTCACTGCTCGGCACAGCTAAATAATGGGCATACTTTCTCCAAACTAAAGGGTGGCGTTAGGCTTATAAATGCCCTCGGGCAGATAGCCTAGTATGAACCTATGAACCTATGAACCTAATAAAAGAAAGTTATATGGAACAAAGGATCATTTGTTGTACATAAAACCATAGTGGAGAACTGTAAAAAGGAAAAGAATCTAAGTGTGGCATGGACTGACTACAAAAAAAGCATTTGAGAGTATCCCACATTCATGGATAAAAGAGTGCTTAAAAATGTGTAAGGTACACTCTACAATGATACACTACATCACAGTGACCATGAAACAGTGGAAAACCACTTTGCAGTTAAGCCATGATAAAGGACAAATTATTATTCCAGGGATAAAAATCCAAAGGGGAATATAGCAGAGTGACTCTCTGTCACCACTGCTCTTTTGCCTTGCCCTTAACCTGTTAAGCTGTCTGCTTAACAGATTAGGTCATGCCTATAATTTGGCTCTCAGAAAGCAACAAAGGGAAAAGACTTCTCACCTTCTCTTTGTCAATACTTTCAGCTGTATAGCTCATCAGATGAAGATCTGAAAGCACAACTGGAAGTAGTCAAAACTTTTTTCAGATGATATAAGAATGACATTTAATCGTGACAAATGTGCAAAAACAACCTTTAAAGCAGCAAAGTTGCAGCACTAAGAGAACATCCGTTTGGGACAAGAATGTGATATAAAATAACTTGAACAAGAGGGGGTGTATAAATATTTGGGAAGTGATGAAGGATCAACAATACAACATAAAGAAATGTGAATAAAACTCAATAAGGAATATTTTAGAAGACTTTAATTAATCCTGAAAACAGCATTGACATCTAGGAACAAAGTTTAAGGTATAAACCAATTTGCTCTTCCTGTCCTTACTTACAGTTTTAGAGTGTTTGACTGGCCCCAAAGGTTAGATAGATTATACAGGGAAACAAGAAGGATGCTTCATGCTCACCAAATGATTTAAAAAAATCAGTCCATACCAAGATTATATATTCCCTATTCCGAAGGAGGTATGTGCCTCCTTGAAATTGATTACATGTATAGATCTGCAATCGTGAGACTGCATACATATTTGCTGACCTCACAAGACCTAAAACACAGTGAAAGTTTTGAAACATGAGGAGAATAAATCTAAGATGACTTCCCTTCTTATTCAAGCAGAACCATATCAGTGTTAAATGGGAATGGAAATCAAAGCAGAAGTAGATAAAAATTAGGCAATGTGCCAAAAAACAAAAGAAAGAATATAAGGTGAAGGACCAGATGAGAAGGCAAGAAATGTGGAAAATACATAAATATAGTTACAAGTATAGAAAACTCCTGGAACAATCTCATGTTGATCAGGATTGAACACAGGAATGGTTAAGGAAAGGCAAACAGTCAGAAATAGCTAGTTGTCTATACATACTTTAATATCTTGTCTGACAGCTTTGTTACTAATATTATAAATGACAAGAAACTATCTTAACTTGCAACATTTTCTGTATATACTGTTGATAATCAATATCTTGTTATTGTATTAAAGCCAACAACCTTCAATGTTGTTTACTATTTCTGCAACTTTGTATCTCTCATGTACATGATGTGGAGCTTTTCTCCCCGGGCATACACTGAAAAAGGACCTGCGTCCAGTCTGAATTTCCCGGTAAACAAATGTAAATAAATAAATTTAATCCAAAGGATAAAAGGTTAATATTGGTGGACCAAGATAGTGGACTACATACATGTTGGTTTAAAAAGTCCATTGAACATGTGGAAGAAACAGACAAATGTAGGTTTTGTAAAACAGAATTGGAAACAGTTGCACATCTTGTTGCTGGTTGTGACATACTAATAGCAGAAGGATTGTATACTGAAAGATATAATAATTTGGCAAGACTGTTGCACTGGGTATTGTGCAAACATTATAAAACTGAAGTAGCGAAAAACACTGGAAACATGAGCCACAAAGCATCACAGAAAAGGATGAAATCTACATCACATGGGATCACCCATTACCAACAGTTCAAAAGATAGATGCAAGGAAAATCAGATATAGTGGTCCATGAAAAGAAGACAAAAATAGCATTAAATATTGAAATTGCTACACCCAGTGACTACAGTGTCTTGCATACACAGAGACACAAGTCATAAAATATCAGGATTTGCAGTCAGAAACAAGAGCAATGTAAAAGAAAGAAACTCAGACAGTTCCAACAGTAGTAGGAGCAATGGGTCTTATAAAAAAGAATCTACAGTCGCATTTAGATATGTTACCAACACATGTAACTCCATATAAGTTGCAGAAGCAGTCATTACTGGGTACATTGTGTGTGCTGCAAAGAGCACATCTGGCTGACATCAAAGACTGAAACAATACTAACTTCATAAACTTTAATCATACTTTGACTTAGGAATGGGGTCTATTCCCATCATGGTATTAGAAACCCAAAAGATTTGGAGAAATTAGAAACAGAGAATACCACAAGCCCCCAACCCCTATATTTCAACTCTGTGAGAAACCTTTGGTAAATCCACATTTAATAACACACTTAAATAATGTGACTGGGAAATCCTCAGATATCTGCATCTAGATGAAGCTGTCTGTCACATTTTTATTTTTTTATTTATTTATTTTACATTTGTTGACTGGGATAGTCTAACTGGATATATGTCCATTTTCAGTAGAGGCCCGGAGAGAAAAGCTCCACTACAACATTATTCTAAAATTGTAACCAAAACATACTACAAAGGAGTAACATATTTTAAAAATTAAATTTGATATAGTGACTTGTAAAAAAATGAAATATTCATTGCATAAGAGAATATAAAATGACATGTTTATAACAGGATTTACATGTGTAAAGGCAATATTAGAAAGTTAAAGTACAATTTTATATAAAAAGATAAAGACAGGGTGATTTTTTTTATCTTCTTCCAGGGATGCATGCAATTGTGCATGTGAAAATGATGGAATGAGGAGGAGAAAAAAAGAGAGAAAAAAAAATTTAGACAGGATTAGTACAGGGGAAAGCCATTGTAAAGATAGGTGGATTTTTAGTTGCTTTTTGAAAAGTGGTGTGGATTCCATGGATGTTAGTTTGGTAGGAAGCTTGTTCCAAGAATTTCCAATGCTATTATTGAAAAGACAGTTTCCAGATTTGTTGTTAGATTTAAGGGTGGCTAGTAGTGACTTGTTAGCTGAGCGTATGGTTGTTAGGTTTTTATAAGGGCTAATAAGGGTAGAGAGTATGGGTGTATTTGTAGAATGATACACAATCTTGTGGGTAATAGTTAGTTGTTGGAGAAGAATTTGGTTTTGCAGTTCCAGCCATCCTAATTTTTTCAAATGTTGGCAATGGTGAGTATGGAATGGGGAACCAGTTGCAAATCTGGCAATGTTATTATAGGAGGTGGCCAGTTTGTTTAGGTTATTTTTGGATAGGTTAGTGTAGATAGGTGAGGCATATAGAAGAGTGGAAATTAGGTGAGTTTGGGTGATAGTAGTTCTGGCAGAGGGAGTAAGGAAGGTTTTTAGTCTATAAAGTGAACCAAGTTTTCTATTAAGTGATTTGATAGTTAAGTTTATGTGTGGGTCAAAACTAAGATTATTATCGATTGTTATACCTAAAAGCTTGGTTGTGGTATCAGGTACTATTACAGTGCCATTATTTGATGTTACTGTGAAGTAGATAGGAGGAGACTTTTGAGTAGGGTTAAAAAGTAGGAGTTTGGTTTTCTTAGGGTTTAAGAGGAGACAGCGTTTGGAGAACCAGTCTTCTGCTAAGTTGAATACTTTTTGCATGCTAGACTGTAGTTCAGCCTGAGAGGCTGCAGTACAGATTAATCTAGAGTCGTCGGCATATTGTATGCAGGTGGTTTGAGGGAGAAATGAATTCAGATTATTGATAAATATACAACTACTATTGCATCAATTACTTCTTAACCATACTAAACCAACAAGCCACTCTGGGACATAGAAGAGTGATCATAAATTCTTCCCCATGGTTAACCAGTCAAACTAAAGAACTCATGACAGACAGAAACAATGCCTGGAAACAATGGCACAAAAATAGGACCATGTTCTACCTAGATACATATTGGTGCCTCAGAAAATGTACAAATACACAAGTGTGTTTTCATAAAAAGATCTTCTCCCTAAACCAGACCACATATACAATAAAACACCCAACATTTTGGCTATCGAATAAGAAGTAATTTCAAGCCTTGGCACCGTTTCATCCCAATGTAATACCATAGATACTCTAGTCAATACTGATGATTGTATTTAGTGATGAGTGCCCATATCAAGGAGGGTTGTGGATGTTATTCCCAGTAAGAATTTATGGTGCCCCATCCACTCATCCAGGTTCCTTTAGAACAGTGTCAGAGGTGCTCTGCTTGACATGAATTGGCAGCTGACTCCAAAGATCTGGCGGTTGCTGGGATACAAATCTGTCTCTCCAGCACGTCCTATTCAAGTCATGGGCCATATTTAGGTCCCTAGAAAGGGTACCTTTAGTTCCAAAACCACACAAAATATTCACTCTAACAACAGTTTGATTTACAGATGTGCAGCAAATTCCTTAGTTTTACCAGTGGTTGAATGATTGAATAATTTATGTAATTAATCTGATTGAAACCTTGATACCTTGAGCTTGAAACTAAGTTTTAAAATTCATTTTATTTTATTTAGTATTTGAAAATATGTTAAAAATAAAAACTTCATGTTAAAAAATGATTAGAAATCATACCAAAAACATATAAAATGTTATGTTTGTGTATTGTAATATCCCAAGTGATTCCGGTGTTGTGTTTCTGCATTTCTAAGTGGATTATTACTTCGCATTTCTATTGCTGCTCTCATACCCTTATTTGGAACTGTTAGAGTGAATATTTTGTGTGGTTTTTTAACGGTGTTATTTCACCACTCACTTTCAGTATTTTTTTTTAGTTCCATTTGATTTACAGATGTGCAGCAAATTCCTTAGTTTTACCAGTGGTTGAATGTGTGACTCATAATGACTTGGAACCTTTTTGAAACATGCTTTGAAAATTTGACCATAGGAATAACAATTTTAAGCATTCTGATTGCCATGAAGGAAGAGTCCTAGTATATAACCACTTATGTTTCTTAGAGATATCTATGCCTTGTCTAATGCAGGGCCAAGGACAGTGTACATGCCATTTCCAGTTACATGTAAGTACCAAGTGATGAGTTTCAAACTGTCAAAAGCCTAATAGCGTTCTTTTAGTTACAGTAATACAGGTTAGAGTGTAATGCAAAATGCTATGGAGAATGTTAGGAAAGAGATCCACTGGACTTGTCAGAGATCATGACACATCGACATTAATATTTCTTCTACTACTGCTTGATTTAGGTGTTCAAACTTATTAAGTAAACTTATACTGTTTTTGGAAGACTTCAGTATCAAGATACAATTTTTCTGTTTGCCACTAAAGTTACATAACAGCTGGATCAGTTGTATAGTGTAGAAGCTGAATTCTTGAATTCTTCTTTATGCTAACAATTCCATTTTATCTGCATTAATATTTCAGCTGCTACTGCTTGATTTTGGACTACAGTTATTTAAACGTATTAAGGACAGTTATACTATTTTTGAAAAATGTCAGTATCAAGATAAAATTTTTGTTTCTCACTAAAGTTAAATAACAGCTGGACCGATAGTATAGTGTATAAGCTGAATATTCTATGTCCTGAGAATGACCATGGTTGGAAGACATTTCTCTCCCTCCCTTACTGTCAGTCCAACAGCTGTTCTAGTGCCCCATGTCCTTCATTGGGTCTACTGGCACTCCAGTTAATCACCTGGTCCAATGCCTGAATGTAAGCTGGGGCCAAAGAGGATCCCAAGGGTGTCTAGAGAGGGGACCCTTGCCCATCTTCTAGCTAGATTTCTTATATGTGACTTGCTCTCTTTTCCTACAACTCTCTCCTGCACTCATCAACACACATCTGAGGGTAGCTTCCCTCTTTGACCATGACTCCCCTTAGGGAGCATCATCAACAAATACCCCCCCACCACAACGATGGGCATGCCCATCCCTCCATGCTGCTCCTTCATTTGCCTGAGGTGCTAATCCAACCCAGGTCACCTGGGCCATCATCAGTTTTAATAGCTGGAAGTCATTGAGGATTTTATGGGTGCTGGTTCCTTCATGAATCTAGGAATGGCCAGGTGATGAACATAGTGTAAAGAGATGGGATCACTATGTGTGGATGAGCAGTGTCCAGCTAATGTGTGTTCTTTTGACTCACACATCATTAACTCACTATATTCAAACCCACTGAAATGGCTAAAACAAACTTATCCCTCCCTGCAGGACCTATGTTAAGGCAATCACTCGAGGTCTAAGACAGATTTTTGCTGATACATTTTTAATGTACTGTGAAGCAATGCTTTACAACATGAAAAAAAATGATATAATGAAATTGACATCTGGTGGTGGTCAGGGTCTACCTCTGTGATGCATGTGGCTATTACCCTAATGGGCGATACCACTGCTGCACTCCCCCCCCACTGTAAAAATGGAAGCATTAGGGATGCTATGTTTTCGTAGATTTGTTCTGCCTCTGGTTTGTTGCTGATGTGCTCCAACTATAGCAGCAGTATGCAGCATTACAGCTACACATGGTATAGCAAACAATTTCTGCACTTTAAACTGAGCTGCAGTTTGCTGTAACTGCAGACAAAGGCCAGAATTACAACATCCTTCACTAGCATACATTTCCATTTACTGAGGGTCGGTGCTTTTCATTCATGTTTTTTTACTTCCCAGATGATCACAGCCATCCTTACAGTAATACCCCCAGGTGGTATTAGCATTGTTGGTCAGAGCATCTTTTAAGTTATTATATGAATCGTGAAATATGTGACCAGGATTAACGGTGAGGAGAACGCCGCTTCTGTGAGTCAGAATAGCTTTTTAAATACAGTTTCAGATAAAAACAAAAAAAGTAGAAATAACATCCAAATTACTTTATTTCATTCTAGCAATGTTGCATGTCCACACGCAGTTAGAAGAGACATGAAGAATACTGTAAATCATCCCAGGACACAACTTTTGACCCTTACAGGATCTCCATCTTTATGTTGTGTTATGGAGGAAATAATGTTTAATCTATATGGTATCTTCTTAAAAAACTCCATTCTTACTCAAGGGTCTATGCAGGAAGCAAGAACCGTAGTGCTTTTACTACTGAGAACGCTGTTCTTAAAGCTATAAATTATAGACTTATGTCATTAAAAATGTTGATGACAAACTCAAACTGAGAATCTTACATACCTACCCAAATTCAACCATTATTGGTATATCCAATAAAGGGGCACATTGGACTTCAGATCATGTATACTTATTACTCACTATTCACCAGTCTGCCAAGAGATATTTAATTTCCATTTCACAACAACCATCACTCATACATACACGTGCACACACACAAATGCACATGCCTACACACACACACACTTTTATGAAATATAGTAAATATCTTGTTTAAGCAAGAATTTAACTTTGCACAGGGTCTTCTGTTGTGCACAAATACTATGTATCTCTTTTCATAATTACATTGTGTACAAATAGCATGGTATTTGCTTTCTTATGTTTTCCTTCTTGTAAGTACATGTAGGGATGATCCTTAGTCTCTTAATTTATGTGCTTATTAAAAAAAAGCCTAACAAGAACAATAAAGGGGCATACCTGCATTCAAGTTTATAGGACACAGGTAGAAATCAGATTATTTCACTAGATGTAGTGAGGTCGTTTCTGGTTTCAAAAAGTCATTTTGCATGTTCTCTGATTTACAGGCAAAGTACAGGCACAGGTACAGGTACAAAGAAGAAAAAGTACAGGTACAGATACAAAGAATACAAAGTATGGGTACAGGTAAAGATACAAAGAATACAAAGTACATGCACAGGTACAAAGACTATAAAATACAGGTACAAAGAAAACAAAGTATGGGTACAGGTACAAATAATACAAAGTACAGGCACAGGTACAGGTGCAAAGAATACAAAGTACAGGTACAAAGAATGCAAAGTACAGGAACAAAGAATGCAAAGTACAGGTACAAAGAATACAAAGTACAGGCACAGGTACAGGTACAAAGAATGCAAAGTACAGGCACAAATAATGCAAAGTGCAGGCACAGGTACCAGTACAAAGAATACAAAATACTGGTATAAAAAAATGCAAAGTATGGGTACAGGTACAAAGAATGCAAAGTGCAGGCACAGGTACTGGTACAAAGAATACAAAGTACAGGTACAAAGAATACAAAGTACAGGCACAGGTACAGGTACAAAGATTGCAAAGTACAGGCACAAGTACAGGTACAAAGAATACAAAATACAGGTACAAAAAAATATAAAGTACAGGTACAAAGAAAACAAAGTACAAGTACAGGTACACAGAATACAAAGTACATGCACAGGTACAGGTACAAGGAATATAAAGTACATGCACAGGTACAGGTACAAAGAATACAAAGTACAGTTACAAACAATATTTCCCATTGAGCGACTCCATTAAGACATAAAAGGATGCCTCATTGTTTTCATCTTATTGTTCCATTCAAAAGCTTGATAATAAGTGAAGTTTGGCAACAAACTAAGTTGTCCCGGGACATCTTCATGGGGGGGGGTTAGGTTAATATAAAGGGGAGTTAAGTGGGTTAGGGAGGAGAAAGGGTTAAGTGGAGATAGGGGTGGTTGGGAGGAAGTGAGATGATGGGGAGGGGCTTAAGAGATTAGTCTAGTGTAGTTGGGTTAAGCAGTCACATTTTGGCGTGAACTTGCTACAGCAGGCTCTCGTCCGTGACAACCTGAAGGGAAGAGTGGTCTGGTAGGCCTTAGAGTGGTGGGGATGATGGTGATGTGAAGAATTTGGCAGGTTTGACGTGAGTAAGGTAGTAATGTATAAAAAAAAAATGATGGGTGAGAATTGGTACTTTGGGGGTATTATACTTGCTGCAGTTAATTGACATGGGAGTTTGTTGGTTGTCTACCTGAAGTGCAGGCTTGAAATGAGGTAGGCATGAATGTTTTGGGATGTGAGCTTCAGGGAGAGTGCAACGGGCTTTGTGGGTGGGGGTCACTAGTGTCAGATATGAAATAAGTGCTTGGTACTTTAATAAAAAAAACAACAAAAAAAAAAAAAAAAACAAAAGAGGAAGAGGATCCTGTTTTCTCTATTGGGAGTTGCGGATAGGATCTTCATGGATGTGCCTTGTGCATGTTTTGTTGGTTCGCAGTTTCATGGGTCTTCCCTGGTGCTTTGGTTGCTTGCCTGGGTGGTTTGCTGTTTCACGGGCTTTCTTTTTGTTTGTTGGAGGTACTGGATGATGGCGGGTTTCGCGGACTCAGAAACACGATTGCCCTCGGCACGCATGTGGGGGAGCCTGGAGGTAGCTGTAAAGGTAATGCATGGCAGCTGACTACAGCTGAGCTGCAGGTTGGTATGGTTGTTTCCTTGACATGGTTCCTCCGACTAGTGTGTAGATGTTAACAGGCTTTTTAAAGCAGTGCAATGGTTTTTGACACACATTATGCATTTAAGAAAATGTTGTGACAGTCCAGATGGTTCATGGCTCCTCTTTTGCTTTAATGAAGCCGCAGCTGATTTTACCAGGCTTTGGGCAGATCGGTCTGACTGTGGATGCCATGTATGCACAGTGGCAGTGTGTTCCTGAGGATAGTGACCATCATAGATTCCGTTGAGTATCCAAGCATGGCTCGCAACATTTGGCATGCTGTTCCCACTTTCTGTTGGCATTTCACTTGGTGTGGTTTTGCTTTTCTGGGAGTGAGGAAGGAAAAAAAAAAAAAAAAAAAAATTTATGAAATTAAAAGAAAAAGGGAGACCTTCAGTCATCGTCCTGTGGTAGTGGGGAACAGCGGTGAATTTTCCTATGGGGAGTATGAGAGTGTGTTGCTAGGATGTTGACAGACAGGCTACTGTTGTGGCATGTTTTCATAAATAAATATTCTATAAGCTGCTTGTGGATTGCAATATGGGCTGGCCTCGCTTGTGATGGTGGGGGCATTTTGGATCTTGCCTGGGGTGGAGGATGCAAAGTCAAGTCTGTTTGGTTCAGATTTTTGTTTTCGCGCCATGGGGGGCACTCCCGTGTAGCTGTGGCTGGCCAGGGCATGTGTGGTGTGGGGTTGGCTGGATCAACTTTGGTGCACCAGAACTTTAGGTGGTCAACTCGCCGGAAGGAAATTTCATTGTGGTTTACGGAGAGAGTTTTCAGGAGGTGGAACTCAGAATGTGGAGATGGGAGTAGGCTGTCAATGCGGTGGTGGTGGTTTATAATGCCGCGAATACACCTCCCTCCCCCTCAGTCTTAGGAAGGTGCAGAACCATTTCACAGGCTTACAGGTTTCCAGGATTCTTTGTTGGCACATGCGTGGTTGTGGCTCGAGCGGTTGGGGAGTCTAATACAAACTTTCTTGCTTGTGCTTCATGGTGTGGTTACAACAACTCTGAAAGGTATGTCAGGATTTTATGGCATAATCAGTGTTAGGGGCAAAGTTTTATATAAGGATGTTATGCAGCTTTAGTACAGAAGTGGCTGCAAGCATGTCTATGATCAGGACCAGTATTAGTGATAGTCAGATAACAGGATTATAGTTGCATGAAGATAGGATTCAGGTTGTAAGGACCTTTGTAAAGGGCTTTTAAAAAAAAAAAAAAAGTCTCAATAGTAGAGACAGTTCTTTCAATATATACAAAGTTCCACTCCGGTCAGAAATAGTGGCTATGCATATCCATACAAATTTTCAGCGCAAACCCATACCTAGCACACCGAGTTAGATCCTTAATGACTCTTTTCAGAAAGAAGTTTAGTAGCACATGTAGAGTGAACTATAAACTGATTACAGAAGGTGCATAGTTCTTGGTTTCTTTATAGGTTCATAGGTTCATACTAGGCTATCTGCCCTAGGGCATTTATAAGCCTAGCCAGAATGTGTTTTGCTTTCGCCACCCATTTTAAATTTATTTTGCTATGCCCTTTTTCGAGGTTAGTATACTGTGCCTCTGTCTAACAGTGACACAGAAGTGATACCTGGGGTAAACCTACGATCTCCCATCCACTCATCAAGATTCCTCTTGAAGAGAGTCAATGAGGGACTCTGCCTAACCTGGACTGGGATTTTATTCCAGAGTGAAGGGAGCCTCTGGGTTATGAATCTGTCCCTCCAGCATGTCCTATTTATTTCAGTGCTGAGGTTCAAGTCTCGAGTGCGTAGCTCGATGGGATTTGGATTTTCTGAGGTGCAGCATGTCCATTAATTCTGGGTTGGACATGGCTTTATACGTCAGGCACAGATCGCCTCTGAACAGGCGGTATGCCACTGAGTAGAGCTGGAGTTTCTTTAACCGGGCAGCATATGGCATCTATTTGAGCCCTTTGATCCTCTTGGTGAGGTACTTTTGGGGTCTTTCCAGTTGCTGCAGGTGTCTGGTAAGGTACATCCCAAAAGGGGCATTGTACTCAATTATGGGCCTGATGAGGGATGAGTAAAGAGGCATGATGACCTCCCCTGATCTAGATTTTTATTTGAAATTTATTGTGGTATGCTGAAGCCTGAAGGGATATTGTAGGAGGAGAAAGTCAAAGTGGACATTTATCGGTGCAGTTTCTGTAGTAACAAATTAGAGCTTGATCTGTTATTTAGAAACAAGAAAGTTGAGTTGCATTTTCTTATGTCCATCTGTGCTAGATGCTCAGTACATTTTAGGCAGATTTTAATTTATGTACATTAACAACGTACTTTCTTGCTGTGTTTGCATTTGAGGATATGTATGTTATGTTATGGGATTGTGGCAACAGACGTGGGTTTAATTGCCTGAAATAAATTGTTGTCTTTTATAGTAGATATTGGGCAGTTAATGCTGGGCATATGTGAGCACCAGCAGCTTTGGGCTAGGCAATGTAATTTGATGGTATATCCTGTCTTTTGACTAACTATCATGTTTTATTTAGTTATTTATTTTCCTTGGCTGGCTGGGGTTTCACCTTGTACTATCATTTCTAATAGTCTGCTTATGTCATCATGAAGGTGCAATAATGGAATGTAAACAGGTCTCAAAGTGCTTTTGCCATTAAGCCATCTTTTGGGAGCTCTAAGTTCTAATTACATTTGAACGAGTGAAAAGGGGCTCATGGCAGAGGGCCCCCTTGATAGCGTTGTAAGATGCTATTTGTTCAGCATTATATTTGGTTAGTGTGCCTCATTTGGAGATGGAAGGTTAAGAGCTAGGCAGAGGGTGTTACAATATAAGTTAGCTTGGCTTAGACAGTGCACTAAGTGATGGGGTATGGAATTGCAGGGTTACCCTGGTTGGGGATATTGATAGGTCCCTTCAGGTGGGGGTTAGTGGTAACATTCTCACTTGGTAGTTAAAATTCAGTTCATTGGAAGCATAGCTTTAGTTATGGTTGCTTAAATGTGTGTGGCAGTGGTACATGCCTTCCCGGGTTGGCAGGATAGGTGGTTTTGAATAATGTTTCTGAATGTGCGTGTTTTCTAATATGATTTATATGTACACCTTTTTTCTTTTTTGCAGATGGGTGTTTTCTGGACCGCTGCTGTTATACTCTGGAATAGGTGGGTATAAGGTGGTACCATCTCTTTACAGGTTAGAGGATTTATTTTGTCCTTTTCTTTGCAGATGGTGGAGTCATGGGTACCAGTGGTGGCACCACACAGTGAGTTTGCAGATGAAAGAGGCAGTGGCGAGGAGGATACACATGGTGAGCTCAATTGGGCAACAGTTACTGGCTGAAGTAAGTGTATTTCAAAGTTGATTTGGTAGAGGATTTACATGGCTAGCCAGAGAAGGACAGGCATTTGAGTTTTGATTTCAGGCTTAAGGGGTGGTACCATCAGTATGTTTGATCAGTGTTGGAAAGTTGTTCCCACTAAAGGGAGCAGCAGCCATTTAGCCATAGGTAAGCGTTTGGGACTTGGTAGCGAGCTTGACAAGGTTACAAATAATTTATTTTAGGTAATGTTCATTAAGGCACATTGCTGTGGCTGGGGTGGAGCCACAACAATCTTAGAATCATAGGACGTTATTAGACTACTGGCTTTGGAGTGATTACAAGCTAGACAACATCTGGCTTCATTTCTGTGGGTAGCCTTTATTATGTGTGGTAGGTAGCCAAGATCGATTTTTTTCTCCCACATGCTGCTTCTATATCCTTCTTGGATCACATTACTCTTAGCATCACAGGAAGTTATTAGGCTACTGGCTCAGGAATGATTACAAGCTAGACAAGTTCAGCTCTTATTTCTGGGGATATGAGTTGTAAAAAAAAAAAAAGGGGGGGGCTGGTTCCATACTTTGGTGCAAGGTTTGGCAAACACTTGGGGTAGCAGGGGTCCTTATCAGTGCCTCCATGTTAAGTAGTTATTGGCATGGGTGTACATAGGATTTATTGTTTTCTTTTCTTTGCAGATTGCTGAAGGACAGAAGACATCATGTGATGGCTTGAAAAAGGGGGTCTGAAAGGTGACGTTTTTGATAGGATAGATTTTCTTGCCTCCAGAATGGGGCACAATGTGGGGCTGAGTAATCACCTTATTAAGGCATATTAGAGCTCTGTGTTCAGTTTAGGGGAAGAGAACCTCCGAGGGGAAAGGCTAAGGGTAGGCAGTGGGGTTTTCCAGTAGTGCAGCTTAATATGCAGTTACAAGGTAATGGCTTGTTTGCTTGAAATTGTTGGGGAGTACCAGAATTGAACTTTACATTGTATTGTTAGTTGAGGTCTTCCTTGCTAGGGGTCAGGTAGTGTTGGGGGTTGAGGTTGAGTATTCTTGCTCCAGTGGCAGGTGAGGTTTCGGTAAGCGTTAGGTAATTGCCAAGGGCTGGTAATGTCTGGGTAATTGCCAAGGGCTGGTAATGTCTGGGTAATTATTGTACACCAAATGATGCTTGGCTTGACCCTTCCCTTTATGGGAAGTGGATTGAACAATTTTGAGTAGAAGGGAGGGGGAACAGCCTGGTCAGGTTGGTTAGCAGAGAAGAGGGATAGGCTTGTCCTCTTCTGTTCCCCCTCTGATGTCTGGATGTTCATTTCAAGGATCTGGGGAAATGAGTAGTTGGAGGAAGCTTGCTGAATAGATAAGCAAGCTGAGGTAAGGATGGTGTTTATTTGGTGGATGGTAATTGCAATGGATGGTGTATGAAGTGAGTTAGGATGCTGCTTCATAAGTAAAGTAAGTGAGCAGAGGTATGGACCCTGCTTGTTGGGCAGAGTGAGTAGGTACGCTGCCCTAATTAACATTACAATGAATAGTGTATGAAGTGAGATGGGACGCTGATTCATAAGTAAAGTGAGTAAAGGTATGGACGCTGCTTACTGGGGCAGGGTGAGTAGGTACGCTGCTCTGATTAACATTACAAGGATGTTATGCTGTATTTAGTATCAATTATATCAAGAATAGTTGCAATTAATAAAGTTGGTGATCAAAGCTATGTTATGGAAATCTAATAAAAGTAGTCAAATGTCATTTGGTGTGACGTGTATTATCGAAGGGGACCTGGACAATTACCTTCTTTAACATGAAAGACATTCTGTCACTGAGCCTTGGATCATTTTATATAATGTAACACGAGACACTGCCATGTAGTTTGTCAGCAATAATTCCTATTTATGACAGTTTGTCAGTGTAATAGTACAACATCATATCTTATCGTTGTTAACTAGAACACATATAAGGATGAAGAGAAGAAATTGCTGGAAGTCTGGTAAACCATAAACTGCATTTATAGTTAAATGAACATCTGTTCAATTTTGTGAGCAATCCTTTCATTTATACTTGTTTTCTACAGTGTACAAGCAGTAACTAATACTGTAAACACATCATTATGCAGTCAACAACCATAATTTTTCCAATATTCTAGAAAATGTATCTCATGCGATTAATAGAATTTACATATCATTAGCCATAAAATACATTTAGCTTGGAAAGAGAAATTACTGTTAATTCTTAATAAATATATTCCATACATATACTTTAAATTATATGAAGTACAAGAGAAGCAGACTACCTAATTCTGCCACTAGATGGCAGAGAAGAAGCACAAATGTGTATATTTATACATAACTGACACTAAATTTCAGAGAAATACCTGCCAGAAGATGTTCAAAGAATTTGAGTGTTTCAACTAAACATTCATATCATAAATTTTATTTAACGAATCTTTAATAATTATACATTTTATAGTTAAACATATGAAATAATAATACATTTATCTTCAAATTTTATTTTACTTTAACACATGCAATAATGTATTTTTTTTATTTAGGTGGCTCTCTAAATTGGCTATAGGTATGAATTTGCATGTGTGCATATGTGTGGTATTGAAGAAGAAACATGGCAGGGCTAGCCACCCAGAGGTGTGAACCTTGGCTCTAGATGCATGTCACTGTTGAAGTGACACCCCGACCGCATGTGCAAATGTAAAATAATATATTTTAATTTATTTGCATGGAAGTGTGTGTGTGTGTGTGTGTGTGTGTGTGTGTGTGTGTGAGTGTGTGTGTGTGTGTGTTTGTGTAAGTGTCTTTCTGTACATGTATGAATGTGTTTATATACACACATATATATATATATATATATATATATATATATATATATATATATATATATATATATAGATATATAGATATATAGATATATAGAGATATATATATATTTGTGTGCATGTGTATCATGCTTGCACCAGGGATATATTATAACCAGACATGAAGTGATTTATGAGAAGACATTGTATAAGGTTACAGCATTTCCCCATATCTGGTGGCATTAAACTTCAAAGGAAAATCAGTGAAGAAATCCTGTCCTATGAACTCAGCTGTGATTTTAGAAGTAAACTGTCACCTTGTTTTCACTGCATAGCTCGCTGTCGAGATGGGCTGCCTATAAACCTAAAGGTGCTTCTTGTATTTCTGCAAAAGAAAAACTTTACTATACAGACTTATTTGAACATGTGCAGTCAAAACATATTTATGCTGCCATTTATGACATCCATTGAATATGCACTATATTTACATGGGATGCTTCGTTTCTTTTGCAAAGGTAAAATAGTGAGCAGGTGCAGATTGCTAAATAAGCAACATTCCAGGTGCTAGACTTAAAGACACCCCTGGATGCACATTTACTATATGATGCAAGATGCAGTCTTATGAGTCTGACTAATATGCCTGCAAAAAAGGAACAAATTTCCACCGCATTGTGAAAGGTAGGCAACACTTACAAAAAATAATTTAAAAGGAAGCAGAATTGACAGCCAGGTGAGCAGCAGAGGTCCCAAATAAGGAAATAAAAAGGGTCAGTTAAAAGGGAAATAAAACTATTTTATAGATATACAAAGAGGAACAACATAAACAAAAAAAGGCAGTAGCAATGCTAATAAATGTGACTTAAGGCACACGTAGTCTGGCAGGTTTCCTTTAATTCTACTTCTTTTTTCCCTGTCTTTGTAAATCACTAATAAATGTATAGGGAGGCTGACAAGGAAAATAAAGTGAAGCTACTTAGCTAATTCACATGTTTGGTAGAACAGAGGCTGAAAAGTGCAACACTCCTTCACAAAAATGTCAGCATGGCATTGCCCAGAGGCGGATCATGGTCAAGTGGCACCCTAGGCAGAGTAATGGAACAGCCTCCCCACTACAATTAGCCCCCCAGCCTTTCTAGTGTCGCATTTACTTGGCTGTCTCCCCCCAGTTACCATAAACTCTGTTTAAACCTGTCACTGTACACACTATTTTCTTCTTTACTTCTAAAATTATTCCAGATATTTGGATTTAATTTAAAACTTTTATTTCAAACCAAAACACTGACAGGCACTTGATAAACAATATATCTACACGTATAATACAGTCTTGCAATGAAAACAGACAATATGAACAGTAAACATCTCTGTCCTTGAAAGTGACATTCATTGAAACAGCAATGAAACTCACATTCAAAGAAAATGCAGCTGGCTAGTGGCAGATTAAGTTTACCTTGGGCCACCTCAAGCTGTTTTCAAACCATGGGCCCCAAGAACACATCTTTAGAACCATGCATAAATGCATATCTTTTTTAATTCACCATCTTGATTGTATTCAGTTTTATTCTTTCCCCCGGATTCACAGATCCTCCGTGTAAGACTAAATAAGTCTTACTCAGAAACTGCAGTTGAACAGTATGACGTCAGCGTGCCATGCATATTCATGAGGGCACGCTGACTCCACTCCAAGTCTAACACGGACCGTGCAGGAAGGCAGTGGGCGTGTCTGAATGCCGAGCAGTCCAAAGGTCCATGCCCCTGCAAGTGTCTGAATTGTGAAATGTCAACACACATGAGCGAGTCCGCTCAAATGTCTACATACCCAGCATTACACTCCCTCACATTGTAAACCCCCAGTAGAGTTATAAAATGTAAAACTTTTATTTTTTTTTAATAATTCCCGGGTGTGCCCATTGCTTAGCTGCAGTTAGCAATGTCGACATTGAAGAGCGTAATAAGAAATGTTTATGAAAATCAATCCAAATAGCAATAGCGTAGTGGTAGAGCCTTTGCACAAAGAGCCATTCATGGTTCGAGTAGCACCACTCCCCTTTCTATATCATGTTTTAAATTAGTATATGAAATAATTCCTGACATATATGAATAAAAGTTTACTAAAAAGCATTGAAATGGCCTATGTATCAGCGAACAAAATGTATATATAGAAATGTAAGAAGGATCTTGACATATAAATGCCCATAGCTAAGCAGCGCTTTACCCAGCGCAATATAGTTGCCTGTAGTTAAGCAGCACTTTACCCAGCGCAGTATAGTTGCCCATAGCTAAGCAGTGCTTTACCCAGCGCAATAAGTTTGCGTGGAGCTGTGCACCGCGCTAACCAGCGCACCGTAGGGCAACATGGAGCAATATGGAGCAACGTGGAGCAACGTAGAGTAAAGTTGCCAAAACACAGCCACACCCCCTAGCCCGTCTGGACAGTAGTAAAATAAAAAGCAATGACAAGGTTCAAACCCGGGACACTGTGCACCATAATCAAAGTACTGAACCACTAAGCCATGACAGCTTAGGATAAGCATCCACTGTTAACATACATATACTTATAAATGGTAGATTAACCATTGCTAAGCAGGTCTGCAGTCAGCCGAGAATTTTCAAAAATGGCCAATCACAAAAAAGTGCGGGAAATGCAGCATATTTAAGCTCCATAGGCGGGAATACTTGCCATAACTGATTGTAGCTCCCATCTGCAGTTAGAATGTCTGGTGCTGGAGAGGGTACTTCCTTTCAAGTGCAACGCTGGGGCATCGAGGAGACAAAATACATGGTTTGGCTCCTTGTCCACCGTCATGAGTCTAGACTCCTGCAGAGCCAGTTCCAAGGGACGGAGTACAAAGCAGAGGCTTGGAACCGGTTAGCTCATGATCTCACCAGTGCCACAGGCATCCCTCAGACTGGTGAGCAGGTCCGTCACCACCATGCAGACCTGAAGAGATGAAAGCAGGACCTACTGAACCAATGGATCCAGGAGGCCTGTCACATGCAAGATGCCCCACTACTGAGTAGGTAGCCATGGAATGCAGTATGTAAGACATGCTAATATAGTCTATATAATGGATAGGTATATCTCAATATCCCTTCATTTACTTCACAGCTGCAGGTGTCCATGCTGCGAATCAGCAAGCCTATGCAGATAGGCTGCAAAGGCTGCACCACCAGGCAGGTTAGTAATTATTCTGCATATATTGTTATATAAAATATGTGAGAGAGCCTGAAAAAAGGGTTGTAGCCCAATAATACAGCCATAAATGCCCTGAATAATTTCTCTGCATGTACTGTTATATAAAATAAGTCAGGGAGCTAGAAATAGAGTGTAGTAACCCATTAATAAAGGTAAAATAAGTCTGGAATAATATCTCTGCATGTACTGTCATATAAAATAAGTGAGCGAGCCTGAAAAAGAGTGTTGTAACCTATTAATAAAGGTATAATATGTCTTGAATAAGTCTTCTGTATGCACTATAATATCAAATAAAGGCGAGAGCATGTAGAAAAGTGTGTAATGTAATTAATAAAGGTATAATACTTGGAGTGTGTCTGTGTCACCTACTTTGAAATGTTGTTGTACCCTTGCATTAAATAAATAGTACTGTTGTATTAAGTGTTGTCAACCCACAGCTGGGCAGTCCCATATAAAGTGGATGAAGGAAGTGCCAGTAGCTGTGAAGCATATATACAGTCCTCAACAGTCGGTAAATGGCTGGCATGCATAGGTAAATCTGGCACACGAGTAGCTTGTCAATGTGTTCCCCAGAAATGTGAGTGTGCTACATGAAATGTAGGGTTCTGTAGAAATTTAACTGAAAATGTCATATGAACACATCCAGATATGTAGATACATAAATATAAATAAAAATATAACTATGTAGCAGTAACATCTGCATCTTGGACAGTTAGTATGTCAGATATAGGTCAGGTATATAATGAACTAGCCAGACCCATTACACAACCTAATGCATGTTGCCTAGTGTAATAATACATGTAGGGGATATACACCTGCAGTCAATAGGAATGTAGTGTAGAGTAAAAGTACTTATAAGATGTTAATGGAGGTTTCTTTTTACACCCTACTGTATGTGCATAAACAATGCAATTCCACACCTCAATGGGTATGTCTAATCTCAAAACATTTGTTGGGACATATGCCCCACTGTTCTATAAATATCTGCATTTACTTTGATGCATGTGCCCTGTTCAAATACCACAATCTTGGTGGCCTGTTGCCACCAATCATCCCTGCATGCTGTTGTAATGTCCACTGTCATTCAATATATGCATGTGTTATGCTTGCTGTTCAACTGTTGGAACCCTGGTGTGTTAGGTTAATGGGAATATTACTGCATGCTGTTACAACTAATTTGGAATGCTGTTGTCTATGTTGTAATTAAACACACCTAATCACAGAACGTATGTGAAGGCCAGTTCCAGCGGACCCACCTGTCCCTCCTCATCTGGTGATTGCACCTGGCACCAGCAGGTCCAGTGCCCAGCCCGGACTACCCTCCTCCGTTGGTCCTGTGCCACCTTTGGGTGGGAGCGCTGCAGGGGATAGGGCTCATCCCCCCCCCGCAAGCATGGGCGGAGAAGGGCCACCTGTCACCCTCCGAAGGGTCCGGGTTGTGGTGCATAGGGAGATCCAGCATTTAGTCGCTGATCCCCTAAGCCAGCTCGAGGCGAGAGTGGCGCGACTCATGGGTCATCCTGCCCCTCTTACGCAGGCCCCAGCACAGCCACCCTCGGGGCTGTGAAGGTGCAGCGGTGACTGCCCATGGGTGGGGATCTCAGTCCCACTGTTACCATCTGTGGGCTCATGGGCTTGCGATTTCCAAACATCCATCCCCGTTAATTGTGTTCACCCACCTCATGTGTTATACTCTGCCCCTGTATGCATCTTGTTTGTCTTGTCTGTTTACCTCCCCAACCTACCTCCCCAAATATACCTACTTCCTCTACCTCACATTCCACTCTCACCTGAAAAAAAAAAAAAGGGCAATCTGTTCTGTTCCCACAAAAGAATTATGCCCCATACATAGCTGCCCATTTCGCACACATGTCTGCTGGACATGTAAACTGATAATTAGAATTGGCAGTACAACATACTTTGTTGTCCTCACCCCTCTCTCAGGGGTGGAAGGTTTCAAATTTCACTCCAAATTTGTTACATATGCAGAGCTGTTGCTGATAAAGAAATAGGCAGCTATGGACCTTCCCTACACCTGTCCTGCACATCTGAGCTGGTTTCCCCACTGTCTTTCCCTCTTTGTGCCCCCTTTTTCACCACTTTCCTATCTCCCCATTTTCTTTTCTTTCAAAGAAATTAGCACGGGGGTTAGCAGGGGTAAGCACTTTTAAGCAGTAGTTAGCAGGTTTGAGCGAGTGTGTGCATGTGTGCGCTAAGCTTAACATCGCTAAGCATCGCGCAAACTCTCGCAAACCCACTTACAACTGCTTAAAAGTGCCTTAATCACTCTGTATGTCAGGGCCCTTGTTCTGCTCAGCAGCAAAATAAAACACCTCTGTCAGTCTTGAACCCCAGACCTTGGACACACTTGACTGCATGAAGTACCACTAAGCCACAGCAAATATACAATAAATTGGTGCTGAAATAAATATATCATGCAATACAATGAGTGAATGTAAAGGAAAAATAGGAAGGCCCTAACACAAAGCTTGTTCTGTGGATCTTTACCAGCAATTGTTGTGGAATTGCATGACATGACTGTGATAAGAGAAGCAGACATTCTAGCAGCAATAATGTTATAGAGTCACTTTACAACCCCCACACAGTATCATAGCAGGACAAACACTGACATATGTGATCAGGGCAGAGGCCATACTTCCTAACTGTGACTACTTTTCAGGGATGTCCCTGATTGTGAAACATATTTTAGCTGTGCCCCTCTGAATCCCTCTGAAAAGTACTGATGTTAGTCAGAGAGGTGGTGTATTACACAATGAATAATGACAATAATAACAGTAGACACCGCTTGTACTTCATAAAAGGAGGACTAATCCATATGCACTGTTTCACTCAAGTCTACACTTACTGTCTCTATTAATTTGAAGGTGTACCTCACTTTTAACTACCTATCCCTGACTCCAAGCAAATATCTATCTGAGTGTTTCATAGGCCTGGCAGAGGCAGAAACACACAGGCATATCAGCTTATCTGCTGTTACACACTCTGCAACTAGCTTTGGGAGGACTTCCACAAGCATACCCTTATGTAGGAGTACAACACAGAAATACCAAAGGATGTAGCCATGTACTGGTAGCAACTGACTGTAACAATGCCATTGTACCAGTGCTGAAAACACCTGTGGGTTGCACAGACAAAGAATAACAGGCTAACATCTGGCTACCATCTGGATAGGTTCACAGTTGGGAACTATGCAGACAGACCACCTGCCTTGATAAACTAACAGGTACACACCAATCCTTTAAGTCCAGTAAGATAACACTCACACAATAAGACGTAAGGCTCTCTGTATGTCTGCATCCCCCCCAAATTTTTAATATACGTGTGTGTTTAGGGTCAACCAAGGATGTAGGTAGGCATACTCAGTAGTGAAATTGTCCAGTTTACCTGAGAATCCTGTGCTAATGTCAACAATAAAAATACAAACCCTGCAGAAGTGAGTACATCAATATGCACAGTATAACAGTTCACAAACAGTTCATGTGTCAGAAGAATACTTCTCAATGACTAATTTTGTATGGCAGTTAATTACATAAGTAGAAAAGAAACTACATACTCACATATATCTTGTGAAAGCATTGGTAGGGGTGAGTTAAACTCTACACTGATAGCTCTGTACTGGAAGTGGCAACAGTCAGGTCTGAGTACAACATGTACATCACTGTCTACACCTCTAGCTTCAGATATAAGAAGTATACCAACCTTCTGTCTTAAACAACAGTGTCCACACTAAACAAGCATGGGCCCCACTCTGGAAATCTGAAATGGCTATGCCTACAAAACTTAGCAATTTATAGCATTGGGTTACTATGACAGTGAGTACTGCAATTACCACACAGCAGGCTGTATGCATTTGCCAAATGCTGGGCACCAATTGGTGCAGAGGTCATCACAGGCACATGTGTAGATACCTATAAAAGCAGACTGTACTTGCTATCCCCACATGCAATCATTACATTGCACGTGTTAAAGCATCACTGAACCTGGGGAGGAGTGAAAAATAATTATTACTTAATAACACAAAAGTTTAATTAAGTAAAAAGACTTGACTGAATTACCAACCAAATATATTAATTAAGTAAAAAAATTAATTAATAACCGAAAGAAATTAAGTAAAAGCAATCTTTACTTAAGTAACACCAAAAAAAAAAAATCGTCAAAACATACACAGACGGACCTGAAAGTGACAAACAGCTATGTAACAGATATGTGATTACCGGCAAGTAGTAGATGTTTATGAAGAGTACTGTAAATACTTTGAAACATGCATATGTGGCAGCAGTAGGTATGTGTGCACTGATGCCATGCATGACTACTGCCATGGACAAATTAGTGTGTAGCTGTGCAGTGGGACATAACTGTGACATATGTAGCTCAGCATTTAATGTCAAACATGCGATCATGTCATCTATGTTCTGTACAGTACTGTGTATAATGGCTGTCTGGGGGAGTAGTGCAAACAGCTATATAAACCGGGATGTGACAGAGTAACACATGCATGATAGTCATATAATGTGTAGCTTAGCATTGGCAACTGCTGTACCAGGCTAGTATAGTAATGTAGCATTAGCAGCTATAAATGCTCCCTGTAATATTACTGTTATGCACACACTGTTCATGTTGTACCAAGGACCAACAGGTTATCCGTGAGGTCTACAGACTTACAACAGTGTGTACCTTGTGTGTGTATGGCACACACATATGTAGAGATATTTATGTGTCAGATATATTAGCATCTTAACATGTGCACAGAGCAAGGGACATATTGCAACTGTTTGTGAAGGGTGGACATATATATGTTGGTGAAGGTTGTTATGTGCATATTTTCATGTAGGTTGTAGTGTGTGGCAAACAACACAGCATACAGTGCTGGTATATGACATGTGGTGTTTAAACGCTGTGGGTATGATTTGTTAAGTTTTTAGTCTTCCAGACAGGGAGTCCTGCTAAAGATACATGGCCTGAGAATAACCTCAATGCATTCTGCACATGACTGTGCAAAATTATTACATAACTGTATCTCTCTCAACCCTTGCATAATTGATATTCCCACCATGAAAGGTGGACTGTATATGTGCCTACATGTAAATCTATATGTACACCAATGGATGTTTATATGTACACTCAAGCTCAATGTTGTAAATGCATTGCCATCCCTTTTGTTAAAAACCCTGTACCCATGAACTACCACATAGGTGGTAGTCTACTCAACACCAAAAGTGTGACAAGAGACCACAGGACACAGGTGGACAGTAGTGTCCCTTTTAATAATCACAGTGCCACACTAGTCATGTAAACTGTGTATGGTCCACATGTCATCACAAAAGGTGTGTCATCCATGGAATAAGAGGTCAGTGTTCCACTCTACTCATCAGTCATAAAACCCATCATAGAGTACAATGGCCCTTTTGGTATGTACCTCAGAAGACATCTACAGCAACTGTAGACGCCAGGCACAAACACCACAAAGAGTATTACCAGACTCAAACAGATGCCCTATGCAGACTGTCTTCCAAAACCACAGCTACACTGTGTCGCATACCACCTACCCAGAGCCAACCTCCACCTAACATACGAAGCTATGCCAAACCCACAGGTGTTGGACATGCTCCATGTAAACAGATCAAAATCCCTACAAGCTACACACTGTACTGATCTAAACCTTGTAAGATCAAAAAGCAGAACATGCTGGAGTGGTACATTCTCATCTCAGACACATACCATACTCTGGAACTAACTATCTATCAATAGCAAAGAAAGGTCCTCATTAGCAGTCGTAATGAATAATCATGATGAATGGATGTGAGATAGGAAATACAACCCAGGAATCACCTCTGTGGCTCTGCATGACAGGGGCACATGAACTTAAATTACATGGGTGTTGAAGGGCAGGGTACCGTATGGCTAGGCTTCTATAGGCCCTACGGCTAATAGCCTATGAGCTACCTAGGACCCGATACACACACGCATGTACATGTTGCATTAATTGCTATGTGAGGTTGACTGAGTGTGATGGTGAATGTGTAGGTGAATGTGTCAACATTGTGTATATGTGTGATAGCCTAGTGAGAAACTGTTTATATCATGGTATGTAGTGTTCTAGCTCTGATCCCCGCAAACGATATGTATGCTATTGCTAGGCAGGAAAAGCAGTATGGCATATGGTGTGACGTAGTCCCATGGTGTTGACTGGAGTGTGCCATTGTAGGCTAAAGCAGTACATGTATGCTTATTGATTGTTAACACTAGTGAATACAAATCCTGTATGAACTGTAGTACTACCTGAAGCTGTAGGCCTAAACAGCACAGTATGGTGTATATCCACATTGCTTGGAAACACTGTTTTGTTTGTTACCTGTAGTCCTCACACATAACATACCTCAGGCATAAGGTTTTGTAAGGGCTGACACACAGTACTGTATGCTACACATGCAAAACTCATCTGGGTTGCCATACCTTTGTGTCTTGTAGGTATGTCTGATGTGTGTGTGGGTATGCCTGTAACATGGCCTCAGTCGTATGTGTGTTACAGGATATAAGTGCATATCTAGCAACATGTATAGTGTAGTATAGCAGTATGCCACCTATATTGATGAATGTGCACATATGCTACTTAGGGGTTTGCTATCAACAAGTAGTGTGGTATACTGGTAGTACTGTAACTGTACTTTACAATCATTTCAATGGATGACATATTTCTGTATGCATTAACTTCATATATACCTCCTGTGGCTAGGTGGTGCATTGTGTCACATACAGTGTGCCATGTGCTGTTGTATAGTCTTACATACTGGTTTCACTTTGTTGCTGTGCAGAACATGGTTTAATATATAGAACCTGCCAGGCACTGTCAGGCAGTTGTGGGCTGAGCACTGATGTGTTGTATTAAAAGTGTGTATCTACTGACAGCCAATAGGTTGCTATATATGGCATTTCATTGATATCTGTACTTTAGAATGTTAAGTGTGCCACATGACTTGCTCACAATAATTGTTTTATTGTCTTCCAGGGACATGTCTCACCATTGCAACCCTGCGTATTCCCCTGAAGAGGAGGAAATCATTATATCCACCCTATTACAACATCACACCCTGTTGTTCTCCAGAACCAGCCAGGACTAGCATGAGCGCACTGCACTGTGGCAATATGTTGTCCATTGGGTTAATGACATAGGCATGCATAACTGGACTTATGAGCAGGTACGCCATCACTGCAGTGATTTAATTATACATGTCCGGCAGCATGCCTCCGATGTCCGCAGACAACAGCTTGCCACAGGTGGTGGTGCAGCATTACATCAGCCCCTCACCAGAGTGGAAGAGCTGCTCCTCAGAGTGGTGGCTCCTGGACAACCACTACACCAGACATGTGTCATCATGGAGGCCGGAGTCATCCAGCAAGTTGACTCAGAGCATGCAGGTAACATGGCATATATGTAGACTACTGTTAGCTCGATTGTTAGAACATGCATATGTCAGATGTGTACTGTGTATTTGGAAGATGTGGAGCCTGGTGTTGTGCAATACTGATAATTTGGAACATAATCTGTATGCCTGTGACTGTCAACCATTGTACTACTGTAAAATTGCAAACTCACAGCAGCAATGCCATAGTTGTTGACACTGACAAACTGTCTCATATCCTTGTAGGTCCCTCTGGTGTGACAGCAAGACAGCAGACCCATGCTGGTGAGTGTTCTACATTTAATATGGCAAATAACATGTGCATGTCATAGGTGAGTTGTAGGCCATATACACATGTAAAACACCTACACATAATGCATGCTCTGCATGTTTTCTGTGGGACTATACACATCCCAGTAACATGTGTAGCTGCCTCAAACACATGCTATACACAGAGCATCCCAAACAATTGTGGTACACTGTAGTGGACATTGTATAGGCAGAGTCAATACACATGCACACAACATACACCACCTTGTCATATGCAGTACGTGTTAATATGATACACATGGCGTATTTAGACACCTGCTGTAAGGTCAGACTCCAGTATCCCAAATGTCATCCACACAGCACACATAGTATACCTGAGGGGTAGAGGCCTATCATGGGGAGGTGCAAATATCTTCAACAAACAACACATTCATGTTAGGCAATGCTCCCTATTGAACACCTTACATACCCATGTAACAACTGCCTGTGAAATGGTTAATGTAGCCACAGTGTTGCAGTTCAGGTACAGCAAGATTGTTGCCAGTGTGGCACACATTAGTGGCCTTGAGTGAAAACATGATGCTGCCTGATGATGGCTCATGGTACTACACTACATCCAGTTACAGTAACTACAGTACAACACATAGCATTCATTGCTGTACACCTGACAGTTGGTTGTGTGCATCCAGCCATGGTATGTATACCTGTGAGTTGTGGTGCACAGGACATTGAAAAGCATTTAATATTTGCACAGCAATGTTGTGTCCATGTACACATTCTGTTCCAGGGTGAGGCCAATCATTGAACAACACACATACATCAAAGACATGTATACTGTTATTAACAAGGACTCTCTACACTCGCACTGCATGCTGTTGAGCAACACACACATCTTGCATGCTGACACATGTGATAGGACTCTTTGGCTTGTGATACTGTACTCCACCATCAACCACTAATGGGTATGTTCTGGATTGCTGTTGGTGTGTGTGTGTGTGTGTGTGTGTGTGTGTGTGTGTGTGTGTGTGTGTGTGTGTATGTGTGTGTGTATGTCTACTTTAGTGAGTAGTGTATTTGTGTTCATGTGTTCATGTGTGCATGTGTATCTGTGCATGTGTTCATGGGTGTATGTGTGCATGTGTTCATGTGTGCATGTGTGCATGTGTGCATGTGTGCATGTGTGCATGTGTTCATGTGTGCATGTGTTCATGTGTGCATGTGTTCATATGTGCATATGTTCATGTGTGCATGTGTGCATGTGTGCATGTGTTCATGTGTGCATGTGTTCATGTGTGCATATGTGCATGTGTGCATGTGTGCATGCGTGCATGTGTTCATGTGTGCATGTGTTCATGTGGTCATGTGTGCATGCGTGCATGCATGCATGTGTGCATGTGTGCATGTGTGCATGCGTTCATGAGTGCATGTGTGCATGTGTGCATGTGTTCATGTGTGCTAACATCATGTACAGATTGTAAAGTGTGTTTCCTGTCTTCCTCTCACAGGTGCTGAGGTTGTGTTGGTTGAGTGCAGCAGGGAACCTGAAGACACTGCCACAAATAATGGAAATGATGATACATGTGTTGTGGCACAGGCAGGTTTGACAGGGTCTGTCGTTGGTCCGCCAATCGACAGTACACAGCTTTCCACACCATCTATGTGCACATTCATACTGCCAATACATCCCTCATCACCAATGGCCTTAGCTGAGGGACAGCATGCAGTAGGCATTGACCAGGATAGTGTGGTATCTATGGCACATGCATCCCCTCACAGCAGCCATACCCAGATTCCTGGAATGGTACCACATAGGCGGATGTCCAGGGGTTCTCGTGGGAGCACTGCTGGTGGTAATGCCCCTGGCAGACTTGCCCCCACAGGTCTTACAACCTCAGGTATGTTCCGAGCTGTAATGCAGGCACAGGCACATATGGAACGGTATATCAGACAGATACTGAGGGTGTAGAGGGCCCATAACACCGCTATCAATGACAGTATCCGTGATCTTGCCGGTGCCGTCCATCACTACACCAAAGTCATTGATAGACGTTGGGGGGAAACATTAGATGTCCTCTGCAAAGTCATGGCCATATGCCAGTACAGTGCAGGATGGCCAACACGTCGACATGGACGTATGCCAGCAACATCATCGTCTGGCAGTCATCGCGGACGACACACAAGTCACAGCCGCTCCCGTAGTGGCAGTACCAGTCCTAGCAATGTTGGGGCTGGGCTGTCAATAGACCGTCATAGAAGACCATGTGCACATGGCTCTGGTCAGTCCCAGCAGGGACATTGGTCCAGTCGACATCCCTCTGCCTCTGATCATAGTACCCAGTTTGGCTTAGTACCCGATACTGTCCGTTGCACCCCTGCCAGGCACAGGTACTGTGTCCGTGGCCAGAGATGGTGATCTGTACAGCCTGGCAGGCACAGTCTGTGGCTGTCCTACAACCTCCCGTATATGGCAGCCACATGGTGGAACTGTGTGCATGCAGACACACACACATAAACCAAACACCTAGGGCTAACACATACACACACACACATTACATCAACATTGACCCATGCTGTACTGTTGTCCCTCACACACACACACACACACACACACACACACACACACACACACACACACAAACACAAACACACACATACATACATGTCGATTGGATGGGTCAATGTCGAGCTCTGGAAAACCAACAACACACCCTGTGCATATGATGAAACTGTGCCACCTCCTGTCATCTGTAACATTGATGCAGGAACAGGCTAACATGTTGCTGATGCACAGGGTGACTTTATAGCAGTGTAGCAATGTTAGCATGTTGTCAACAGTACAGTGTAATGATATCCTTGTAGGTATATCTGAGCAGGCATGATGCATTAAAGCTATGATTATCAATGTGGTATTATTTACAACAGTGTTATTTCCAAAAATGTATTGTCCGACCATGTGACACTTTGCTGATGTGTGTAGTTTTGGCAGCATGTGTTGGTGAGTGGACAGTACGTGTGTGATGTGTGCAGTACAGATTTGCAGGTGTACATTTGTGAACATGGTGGAGGTGCACTGTCTGCATGTACGTGCATAGTGGACACATGGGAAGGGTGACATGCCCTGTATTACACAGTGTGAACACTTCATAGTTTCTATTGGTGGCCAGCATGCATTTTAATACACATATGTTTTAACTTGGGTACACATGTGTGTATGTCATGGTTTGACACTATGCTGTGGGTGATACTGTTACAATATGTCATTGGTTTGCATTCTGGTAGTATACACAACCTCAACAGCCTGACTATAACCAATCGTTAGATGATGTCTTGACAACTGACACACAGATGTAGGAAACTCAGTAGCATTTGGATCCTTCCGGTACTATACTATACCAGTAAACAGTGGTATTGACTGCCACCTATTTCTGGGACCACTCCTGTTTGGCATATAGCTCTCTTAGGTATGAGCAAACACACTAGGGATATGTCCGTCCACATCTGGAAATGCATACAGTGGCCTACAATGCATTCTCTGGATGAGACACTTATTCTCCACAAGGGTATCATACAGACAGATACCTGTTGTCCAACCCATGCTGTAAAGCTATAAGCCAAATAGAGCATAGTCATCCACATTTACTAAACATAGTATCCCGACAGTGCCACATAGGTAGTAGCCCCCAACACGTAGAACGGGTACCGATGTGTACATACAGCCAAGTGTTATGTCATCTGTCCTCTGGTATTCACATTTCCATAGGTATTCTGAAGTCCCTCGGTGTATCACATAAGCAACAAGGGGTCTGTATGCATATCCACAAAGTTGTTGTACACCTATAATGAATGTCCATTACTGACAGACTTTGTTGTGTTTGAACATGTTTGAAATATACCCCAGGCATGAACCCTTACTCACTGTCATGGGTGTGTGTGACACAGATGACCTAGGCCACAGATCACTACAGTGGCTGGCCTTGTCACAAACATACATATATGATCGAAGGTTTGAGAAGCAGCAGCACAATCTGTCAAAGGTAACATATGTATTCATGTAGAAAGCAGGCTTCACACCTATGAACTAATTGAGGCCACATGTACATATATGTATTTGCCACACAGATACCTGAAGTGTGCAATGCACATACTGTTGTTGTACTGATATGTCATACAGTAGTAACAGCTAAACCCACAACACATTGACCAACAGTATCATACACACACACTCAGCAATTGCAGGATTCAAACCCCTACCTAACTATGTTATGATACTAGAGAGATACACATTAACACGATGTGCTATATGCTTTACTGGGAGTTTTCATTTCCAATGCTATATTTGTAGGATGCTGACATCATCAGACTTGCCAAAGAGGAATATACCACTTTTAAGGTGTTTTCCTAGTCTACAAAAAGGGCACTCCTCTCAAAGGAAATCACACACACACACACAGCAATTGCAGGATTCAAACCCCTACCTAACTATGTTATGATACTGGAAAGATATGCATTAACACGATGCGCTATATGCTTTATTGGGAGTTTTCATTTCCACTGCTATATTTGTAGGATGCTGACATCATCAGACTAGACATGGTAATGTGTGTGCACTTAGTTTTATGCAATCCCAGGACTGAGCCATGGGGGACAGCAGGTGTTACCAGCTTGAACAGGACTCCACAATTCTTACCTTGTGTGATCTATCTGTGGCCCAGTTGCCAATCCATCCAATGACAATACATATTTATGCACAGGTTGTTGATTTTGTGGATACGACATGTGTCTGGGATGTTGGAAAAGGGCTATTCAAAGTGTATGTGGGACGTGGGTAGCTCATTTCATTGATGTATGTCCTGGGTGGCTGCCTTGCAAACAGTCTAGCAGGTTTGGGAACCATGATCTGCCCATGACCAAGGCGAAGTTGGTAGGGTTGTGTGTTTATAGGCTTCCAATAGCTCTGTTTCTGACTTCAATCATGATGGACTCCATGGCCTTGCAGATCAGACTTCTTAGGCTTATAAGACTTTAGTTCACATGGTCTGTTGTACACCAACACTTGTGTAGTGTGCCATATGTTGCTGTAACCCATTCAGCAGTTTCATATCCTGTAGAGAGGGTGAGGCTCAACAGACTGTTCAGGTGCAGGGTCTGTTTGTTCTGCAGTTCACTTATGACACATATAGGGACACAATGTAATCCAGTTGATGCCATGTTTTCAGCTTTGGAAGGAGCTGTTTACCCATTCTACATGTGATATCTCCTGGTATGATGATAGGGCCTTTTGTCAGTGGGAGGTGGGTATGTATATATGGGCCTGTCTGACAGGATGTTGATATTGTCAGTCATTTACAGTTGGCCCTGACTCAGGACATATATGAGTGTACATTGCTATTTATGACATAGCTGAAGGAAGTGTCATGGTTCTGTATGGACTCCTTCATAGATAATCTTTCCATAACCTGGATTGGATAGTGTTTGGAGTGCACATTGTTTATTGATGATACTGATTTGGGTTTTTTTATTTTCTTTTGCTTTTCCACTTTCTGTGAACAACCTAAGTATCTGTAGTACATATTTGATTATGACAGGGTTCCAATATATTATATATGTGTCTGTTGTCATATCACTGTGTGCACAAGTCAGGATTGGTGAATTGTGAGAGGTTCCTGGGTTAACACATGCAACTTCCAGATATGTGTGGCCCACTGTTGTACTCAGACATGGCCTAAGTGTGTGAGCATGCCCAGTTTGGCCTTTCAGTATGTTGTTGCCTGACATTTGCCTCATTTATTCAAGTGTGTGAGCCTGCCCAGTGTGACCTTTCAGTATGTTGCTGTGTGAAGTCCACTACATTTGTTGATGTGTGTGAACATGCCCAGTATTAACATGTATACTATATGTGTGTTGTAAATCAAGTTGTATTTTTACTGCAGGGCTCACCTTTGTGTCATAACTCTACAGGGATTGTGCTGTGCCTGCAGGGTTTCCATGGGACACTTTGCATAGACTTATCAACATTTCTTCATACAGGCTAACCACTGAAATACTGTCATGGTTTAGTGGTTCAGTACTGTGACTATAGTGCACAGTATCCTGGGTTCAAGGACTGTCACTGCTTCATATTTTCATACTGGGCAGACCAGACTGCTTAAGGAACAGTAAAGCAAATATGACCATGTTTACCTGCTTTTGCTCAACTATGCCCAACTTTGACCAAACATGCCCAACATTGCTCAACATTAACCAACATTGCTGAACGTTGCCCAATATTGCTCAACATTGCCCAAAGTTGTGCTACTTAGTGTGTGCAATTTTGTTTACATATACTAAATAGTGGTAAAAGCTGTTTAGCACTGCTTTATATTGCTTAAAACATGGCAATCATGCCTCAGGTGGTGCTGCAGAGCTGCCTATGTCGGATGCACATAGTACACTCCCTATACATGTTTGAAAACAGGTAGTGTCAAGTTAGGCATCCCTTTTACTATATGTGTGAGTCAGAGAGAGGTATCATTTCCAGGGTTCCTACTGAGCCAGTGTATATACTATGTGTTGCCTCTTTGCCAAGGCCAAAGCATACTGGGCTCGCCTCCTTCTGCCTACCGGGGGCAGGCTCAGGTTGTTCTTCCTCTGAGTCACGCTCTGCCTGTGATGGCCTTGGCAATGGTTGGGGGCTGTTTGGCCTGGCCTTATGCTGCTCCTGCTGCAGCTGTTTTTGCAGGATCATATTATGTAGATGTAGCATAGCACATACCATGACTATTTGGGTACATGTAGTTGGTGAGTACTGCAAGGCTCCACCAGATGTGTCCAGGCACCGGAACCATGACTTGAGCAGCCCAAACACGCTCGATTACATTTTGTGTTTGTGCGTGTGCCTCATTATGGTGTTCCTGTTCAGGTATGTGTGCATTTCTGATGGGTGTCAGCAGCCACAGCTCCAGTGCACATCCAGCATCCCCCACTAGGTGACCATGAGGGATGTCCCCAGTGGCAAATGTCTGGTACAGCTGTGTCAGACGCCAGATATGGGAATCATGGTAGCTTCCAGGGCAGCCAGCACACACATTCATTATTATGCCCTGGGCATCACACAAGACCTGGCAGTTGATGGAGGGAAAACCCTTACGGTTAAAGTAGGCCCCACCCTGCTCACCAGCTGGTGCTTTGATGCGTATGTGCGTGCAGTCTATTGCACCCACTACCTCAGGGTATTCTGCTATTTGCTGGAAAAGACGCATATTGCTGGCCAATACCTCACGGGAATTGGGGAAATATACATGATCACCGACATGTGCTGACATGGCATTCAGGAACTGGTGCAGTACCCTGGATGCTGATGCCTGTGAAATCCCCATCATATCACCAGTTGGTCTCTGGAAGGTACCTGTTGCTAGTATTCTTAGGCCAACACATACCTTGGTTTCCACTGGGATGGGTTCCCTTCTGTTGGTTCTGTGTGTGAGGCGTGGCCTGCACAGCTCAACAATTTGCTGCATGAGGTCTCTGTCCACTGTATAGCGCTCCACTATTTCCAGCTCATGTAGCCCCTGGTAGGTTACCCTGGGCCTGTACACTCTTCTCTGTCTCCTCACTGTGGGTTGCTCAGCAGCATTCACATTGTCACCACCCTCAGCATGTTGCATATGTCGCCTTATAACAGCAATGGCAGCCCCTAACATTTCTTTGTCTCAGTAAACCTTTTTCAGTTTTCACTTCTCTTAGCTTACTGCAGTATTGCAGTGTCCCTGAGAGAAACATAGTCGAAAGTTGTTTGCAGAGTTTTAAGTGCTGGGCTGGGCTGGGCTAGTGTACTGCCTGTGTAATTGGCTGATTCTGATTGTTTTCACCTGCTAGCTCTGCTAATTCCCCTTGGTTAACTTCCTACTATTTGTTGTGCTTCCTGTTCCCTTTCTGTTTCCACAGGGGGCAGCGCCGCGCAAACAAGCACAAACACACGCACATCAGCTCACACGCATGCACACATGCTTACACGGCCTAATACTTGCTGACTCCTGCTTGAACGTGCGCACACAGGTGCAAATGTGCTTACACAGATTTCAACAAGCTTACACTTGCTTACTCCAGCTTAAACGGGTGCACACAGGCACACACGCACGCACACAGTCTTACTCAGTTTTACTGGTGCGCACACGTGTGCATACACGTTGCAGGCACTTCTACAAGAAACTTTAGTGTTATCCATGGCATACACCTTCAATTTCTTTCCTTTAGCTATTATACCTGTTGACACGCCTCTTCCAGTGATGGGTAACTGACAGCAAACTCATGCCACTCTGCTCCAATGAGCTTACATTCTTTCATACATACCACCCTCATGATGTCACCTATCTTCTACTCTGATACTCCCCTTATCCTACTCTTACACTCCACGGACTTTGCTCATATGCCATGTGAAATTGGGATTCACTATCCTTACCCTCATTAGCATAGGATTGCCTACTAATGCTTGGTTACATCTATTAGACTGAGCTTCCCCCTTAGCAACCTCTACTCAGTAGCCATGTTGTCTTCAGCCTGCCATTCACCTGCATGGCAGTTGAATATTTGGAGTAATATTCCTATTTGTGGCTTTTATTTATTTTTTTCATGGTTTTTACAGCGCATCACTTTTGCGCGACGCTGCGCTACACTTAAACTTCGGAGATCGAGGTAAAAAAAAAAATTAATTATTTTTTTTATTTTGCAATGGGAAGAATTGCCAATGACCGTATATTTGGCCATTGGCATGCTTCCTCAACTGGATGCATCCTTTATTTGGAGCTGTCACGGCTCCGTTTTGCTATTTGCAGAACGGTACTCTGTTGACAACGGAGTACATTTCAGCAAATAACACTACTCTTACTCGGACAGGTTAGGGTTTCCTGGATTGCAAATTTACCTCATTTGCATAACTTTCAGCAGCAAATGAGGTAATTTGCATAACCTAGCCTGGTCCGTGTAAGAGTCGTTTTAGGAGCTCTCTTGCACACCCCTGCCGGCTGTTCCTGGATCGCTCGGCAGACATGTTGGCTGCATGGAGTCTTACTCTATTCTTAGATTCCGTGCAAGCCTTCATGAATCTGGCCCTTTGTTTATTACACCACCACTTGTTAGAGTGTGTTTTAAATTTGTAGTTTTTAACATTTTCTAATAAGCAGTGAAACAAAATTTATGAACCTATAATGACAAAACTCACAATTTCAGAACATTTCAACCATAAAAGGCCACTCAGATGGTTGTCATTACAATCTATCAGCACCAGTTAATATGCAGAATTTCTGCAGAAGTAAGTCATCTCTATAATTCCACATTAATAAGATCTGTAACTAATAAAAAGGTTTCTGCTGGCAGACAGCTTTACATTTCAAGTCCTTCATGTATAAATTCAGGGTCTACTGCCCTTGAAGAATAAATGGCCCATGTTACATTAAAAATAATGGTATGCGTCAACAATTTATCAAACTGCTGTAGGAAGAGAACCCACAGCCATCTGCACCAAAAGCAAACATACTGCTTGTTTCACCACTGACACTGAACAATATAACTATAAAACTCTATGACTAACATTATAATCTTTAGTGATTGACAAAGACTGGGAAAAAAGAAGTAGAATTAAAGGAAACCTGGTAGTTGATTTAAGACAATTGCTTGCCAAAAATTAAGAGGAGGGCTTGACTCTGTGCAAAGTTACTTAACGAGACAGTGCTCCTAATTGGGGCATTACACACACACACACACACACACACACACACACACACACACACACACACTCACACACACTCACACACACTCACACACACTCACACACACAGCTCTGAAGCCCAATGTGATGGCTTTCTTACCTCAGTACTCATGTGCTTAAAACAAGCTCTGCAATGGCCTGCCTCCTGATCTCACTGTACTTTCCTTACTTCTGATCACCTTGCTTGGTTCATTTCTGTGTGGTGGTTGTAATAATTATATCTCCCACATGGTTCTTCTAATTAGGCTTTTGTTATGAGTTGTGTGGCATGCTGTTTTTCTATCAAGGCTTGTATTACATTCTTCATTATAATGCTAAGGTTTCTGAGTTGCATTGTGTGGCATGCTGCTCCTGCTAGATTCTAATGCTGAGTGGTTTTGCATATAGGAATGGAAGCCAAGGCTTATTTTTACTTTTGCATTTTTTTTTTACTTGCAGTAGATTTAAGCTGGTACCCCTCCAGCCAACATGGCTCCCCAGCTAAGACAGGCCCTAGGCAACAATCTAGGTCGTCTAGTGCTGGATCTGGCTCTGACAGTACCTGAACACTCTCAAACTACCACCTGGTCTGACTGAAAGAAAAAAATTTTGAATATTTGCAAACCAGTATGGCATTATACTCAAGGCAGTATGTATGTCCAGAGTGAAAGTTATGCCAAACAGTAAAATAATTCTTCAAATCATAATTCAGGACAGTAAATCTGACAGTTTAGACTACAGCAAACTCTTCTTCTTTCAGCTTTTCCCGGTTAGGGGTTGTCACAGCAGATCACCTGTCCACTCATGATTGGCAGTGGAGTTTTTACAGTATTAAGTTGCCAGCCTGGCACCCAACCTTCCACAGAAGGCACACACATGCACTCACACCTAGGGCCAGTTTAGAGTGCCCAATACACCTACAGCATGTCTTTGGGAGGAAACCAGAGCACCCAGAGGAAACTCACATGACCACAGGGAAGACATACAGACACCACACAGAAGGCACCCCAGCCGAGGATCAAACCAGAGAACCTCTTGTTGTGAGGCAACAATGTTAACCACTGCACCACTGTGGCCTTAATGATATAAAAAATCCCAGATAAACATAACAGTGTATGGCAAAACATTTTTACAAGCCAGACATAATGAGAAAGGTAGAAAATGTCTGTGCCTTTTAGTCAGAATCCCAGAGAAGTATATTTTATCTTATCTCAGGTGCAAAAGTTCCTTAGTTGGATTGCTTATCATGGAAGTGTCATTTTGAATGCATTGCTATGGCCACTTGTAAAATGTAGCAACATGTACCAGTATTTACTAGCAATAAAGAGCTATTCTACTAAAATTCCAGAAGCAGAGCCATTACACAAAGCTAACATTAAAGCTAAAACCAAAACTAAAATTGGTACCCAGGTAAAGGTCAAGCCGAAACGCAAGAAAAATGTGTAAGAATTTCAAAATGTACTCGACTCACCACAGCTGAAATAATAAAAGAACAACTTTAATAAAAAATAATAAAATGTATATGGTGAGTGCTTTCATGGTACAACACACTGCTTCTTCAGACCAATAAAATTATAACAGTGTAACATGCCTGCTTTTAAAAGCAAAATAATTGGAATTCTAACACTAAAGCTACTGGCGAAGAACTACCACTAATATTCTCCACGATGGTATCTCTAAAGAGATACTGACTAAGGTGCAAAGTTTGTATCACATGTACTTTACAGTTATGTCAGTATATTAAAGTCAACCAGTTGAAGCTATCATTCCACCATCCTAATGGACAAGTAGAGAGGTTTCATGAAGCAATGAAATCCATGTTAAAGAAAGTTATAGATGCAGATGGTATAAACTCAGACCTATTGTTGCCCTATATTATTGCCGTACTTAATATTTGCTATAAAAGGAATCTGCAGTGATGCAGCGGTAGCATTGTTGCCTCATCTCGGCTGGAGTGCCTTCTGTTTGGAGTCTGCATGTCCTCCCCACTGTCGAGTGGCCTCCAAAAGACATGCATGAATGGGCGTGCCTTCGCTGAAGGTTGGGCATTGGGGTGGCAACTCTGCACCATAAAAATCTACTGCCAATCATTAGCAGACCAGAGGTTCACTGTGGCGACTCCTAACCGGGAAAAGCCGAAAAGACAAACAACAATATTTGCTATAAAAGAGGTGTTACAAACCTCAGATGGGTTTACCCCCATTTGAAGATTTGCATGGCAGGCACCCCAAAGTACTGCTTGAAATTACTAAGGCATCTTTGGAATAATAGAAGATACAATTTAAAAATGTCAGACAGCACTACATTAATTTGCATAGTAGATTAAAACGGGTTATGCCTATAGTAGGGTACCATATGCATGCAGCCTAGAAGATGCAACAACAAATTTATAGTATGAGGGACAGCTCAGAAAATTTAACACAGCAGATTAGTGCCTTCAACAGAAAATAAATTTCTGGCTAAGTGGTATGGGCCATTTGGGATGACTTAATGAATGAATGTTGTGAACTAAGTCAGGAAAGGGGGGAAAACAAATCTATCATATTAATGCATTTGATGCATGGAACAAATTAAGAAATTCTGCACTGAGCTTGCAAGCTGAAGTTCTAATAAGAAAGACCAGGTAGACTCTAACTGAAGTACTGCTACAGGAATATGTGTGAATATTACAAAGGCAGAAAATAAGATAATTTATCTTAAAGGAATAAAATGGTATTTTCAGAAATGCGTAGGAGAACTAGACTGGTCATAACTCTCAAATGGCCAGATTATTTCCTTAATATTTTAGTATGTTCCTCATACAATATACCATTTTCTGCAAAAGCATTGAGGATTGAACTCATTAAATAATGACAGGCATTTGAGTTTCAGACTTCATGTCCTTTAGACAATATATCCTAATGCAACACCTATTAATCAATCAACTTTTTAAGTTTTGAGAGCAATATTTAAAAAATGTTCCCTACTTTTGGGCGCCCCACTCTTTTTGGCTTTATCTAGATTCCTTGTGATAGAAGGTTGATAGGTATGAAACTGGTATAACATAACTTAGAGACAATACCTAGAATTATGATTATATGGAGACCTTAGAGTACCAATGCCACAAAAGTAGTTTGTAAAAGAAGAAGTACAAAAGACGTTCAAGATAGACATAACAGCATAATCCCAAAATGATTGGAGTAGGACTATAATGGTAGTTCTTAAATCTGATGGAAATATCAGACTTTGTAATGACTTTAGGAAACTGATTAGCATTTCAAGGCTTGATAGATAGATGAGTCAACAGAGAACCTAGTAAAAGTCAGGTACTTGACAGCATTGGACCTGACAAAGAGAAACCAGCAAATACTGCTTACCCCATCTGCCAAAGTAAAAGCAGCCTTGGTAACCCCTGGGGCGTGTTTCACTATACAATATTACCATCTGGCCTGCACTGAACATCAGTCACCTTTCAGAGACTGATAGTTAAAACAGTGATGTCTTATTCCTAATGAGCTGTGACATACCTGGATGATGTGGTCATTCATCCAAATGACTGTGAGTTCCACCTGCATAAAGTGCAGGTTGTGTGGAATCCATAGAGCAGCCAGGGTTTGCTGTAAATGCTAGGGAAAGTAATCTGAATATGGTGGATGCTAAGTATTTAAGATATATTATAGGAAGATGAGTGGCAAGACCTCAACTAGGAACAAATAAAGGTCATGAAAACTGTCATGTACCCTTCATTAAAAGACAAGTATTCACTGCCCAGTCACTTTTACAATTACCAACCACCATATAAAGCTATAATCAATATTAAAAGCATAGTCTAGCACTAATATTGACAGATTCAAAAACTTTTTCACGGCCCACAAATTGAACCATATACTCACCTTAGATGACCTTAATACAGCAGCTGAAAGCCTAACCAACTTTGTCTTCCAGCTGCAAGACCAATCTTTACACTTATCCACAGCTTTTATAAGTTCACCAAATCCGAATGGCTATTCATCAAACTCAAACATCTTCTCACACTAAGGGGTGAACATGGGAAAAATAGAAACAAACCCCTGCAACTGACAGTCTCACTTCCTTTATAGCCTTATGTGATCTAGCCAAGAAATACATTCAAAGACACAAAAGAAATCGCTAAACAAAGAAACACATTACTCTCTTACATTAACCCAAACACATTTAGAAAGAAGTTAACTTTCTTTCAGGAAGAAAGCATCCTCATGACATGTTCACTACAAACATCATTCAATCTGGTACAACAAGACTTTCTCCAAAAGATTCCTTAAAGACTTTAGCAATCTCCCATCAATAAACTCCTTGAAAATATTCTCACTGACACCTCTCCTGGATCTGATAACATAAACTACTGACTCAGATATCACTGCAGACAGTGCTTTTTTTGTAAACAAACAGGTGGTGGTATGCATATGTTGCATTTGGATCAACCCCCCCCCCCCACACACACACGCACACAGCCATTCCAGTGTCCCATTATTTGGCTATTTTTCCTCAGTTGCTATAAACACTGTTCAAAACTCACACTGCTTTAAAGCTCTAAACACACAACAGTGATACCATTTGCTAAGCAAAGCAATTGCATATTTTGGGTAGAGGATTCAGGCTCTTGTTTCCTGTAGCTAAGGTACAGGGCTTGAGCCTAAGCAAATTACTAACCACCTGCTAACCCTAACTAGAGCATTTCACTTTCTCTCTCTCTCTCTCTCTCTCTCTCTCTCACACACACACACACACACACACACACACACACACACACACACACACACACACACACACACACACACCTCAACTTTTTAATGCAATAAATACTGGACAAAATCTAAAATAAATAGGAACAGATTATAAATATTTCTCTCATGAACTTAGAAAATTGCTAGAATAACAGGATTTGTGTTAGTATGCATTTTTCTAAAGGATATGGAGTCTAAACCTCAAATATCTCTCATTATTTAGCAACTTCAATCTTTTTATGAGGAAAAACAAAAATATGGGGCAAAAATCTGAACATTCTATAAAAACCTGGCAGTTGAGGGGTATGCTATCTATCTCTTACACATATACACACACACACACCATACCTCTCAACCTCTTAGCACAAGAAGTCTGGGGAAAGCCTGTCATAATGGGGGAACAAAGGCCCAAAACTAGGGACACATTTTAAATATTGCTCTTATAAGTTCAGTAAGTTGCTAGAATAACAGGATTTGTGTTAGAATGCATTTTCTGAAAGGCATGAAGTCTGAAACTAAACTCAAATGCATGCCATTCGTTAATAACTTTAATCCTTTGATCATCCCGGTGATTTCTCAAAAAAAGACTATTTATGAGGAACAGATCAAAAATCTAAAGCAAAAATCTGGACATTCTGTGAAAATTTGTATAGATGAGAAGTATTACACACACACACATATACCCCTACCTCCCTCTTAGACCCTCCCCCATACCGCTCAACTTTTTAGAGCAAGAAATCTGGACAAAGCCATAAATAAAAGTGGGACAAAGGCCCAAAAATTTGACAATTTTTAAATATTGCTCTTACAAACTTAGAAAGTTGATAGAATAACAGGTTTTGTATTAACATGAATTTTCTGAAGGATAGGAAGTCTGAAACCCAAATGTCTGTCATTACTATGATTTAGCATTAATTTGCCAGAAAAACCACAATTTTATGAAAAATGGACCAAAAATATAAGGCCAGAATCTGGACATTCTGCTTAAAGCTGTACAGTTGAGAGGTATGCATCAGAAGAAGAAAATGTCACAGACTTATATATGGTATCTTAAAACTCAACACAAGAGTATTTTTAAATCTGGGTGTGTATATCTATATGTATATATATATATATATATATATATATATATATATATATATATATATATATATATATATTTGTGTGTGTGTGTGTGTGTGTGTGGGCATGCGTGCATGTGTGTGTGTGTTGTTCTCATGAAAAGGAAACCAGATAATCAAGATGGATGGTCTGCTTTATTAAGGAATATATTATTTACCAAACAATTCTATTCATTTTGGTTAGCGCAAAGCAATAAATAATCTGTATACAAATTTAAAAAAAAAAAGAAAAAAAAAAACAATACATAAGTCATATTTGCCTATTATGTTTTGGTCCGAGTCAGGGGAGATAGAATTCTAATTTAACCAGTTAAGATAAGACTGAAGTAACAATTATTTATACAGAACTGTTCAGCTGTCCTATACTACAAATACAGAACAGAATTTAAGACAACTACAAGAGCAGGTGAAAGTCAAGAAAATCAGTTATTGTAGGGGTGGCAGGTGTTAATGTCTGAATGATTATATCTGTTCTTTCCCACACCACAGACTAGACAGCTACCCACTTTGCTTAAAATGTGAATAAAATAAAAAAATATGAATAAAAATACCACAGAGTCCTAGCTCTTCTAGGTCAGTCAAAACTTGAATAGTGTTAGTCAACAGTTGAAGTTTAGATTGAATGATTTTCCTCTCATAAATGCACTACACAGCCCTGTAAATTATCAATAATTCCTACATGCCCCTCTCACAAGAAGAACTTGGTCTCACTACAAAAGCAATAAATTATGCAGATCCTCTCCTGTCTATGAGTGGGCATGTTTACATGTCACTTGTTTTCCCAATACTTCCATGCAAACTGAACAATTTAGCATGTTTAAAAATGTCAGTATAAAACATGTCAGTATAACTTGCTGGCACATTCTGAAATATCCAGAAGTATAATTACAGGACAACTTTTGCATCAAATGTAGTCTCAAAAGTGTAAGAAGGCATGAAAGCTGGACTTGCTTATACAGGTGTTACATATCATAATGTACACGGACTAGAGACATTTTACAAATGAACAGGATTTTAAGTTAGCCTCTCAGAAACACACTTTTACTAATTACAATATGTTATTTCTGTTATGCATATTGAAGAAATGAGCAAAAATCATAACAAACACATGCTGTCAAATCTGTGTTAGTTTCTGTCTGGTATGAAGTATTGCTAGGCTAGGTCAAATGCAGACCAAAGGCCATAACAAAATGGTGAAAGAGAAACAGAGCTAAATATGACTTTTCTTTCTCTTAACAGGAGAATACTTTGGTGATTTGTGACATCTGTCACATCCGTAACGGGCATTTAGATGAAGTAATTTAATATCTTATACAGCCTACTGTACTGCTAATGATGCACACTGGATCCTGTGTCAAGTGAAAGGGAAAAATCAGCTGAATAGCCAACTGGATAATATCAGTGACAGGACATTCATTCGTTGCTGAAATTTGGGAAAAAAGTCATATGCTAAAGTTCTTTTTTTCACTCCTGAGAGAAACTCAGTGGGAAATGACAGTTTACTGAGTGCTCTCTAAACCAAAAAAAAAAAGTAATTTGGTCCTTGGCTAGAAACAAAACATTCAAATTTATGAAGCATGCTTCTACCATATTTATGCAAGTTGAGTAACAAAACCATTCCTTAAAAATAATTAATTAAACAAACAAGCAAATAAATATATAAATCAGTCAAATACATATATATATATATATATATATATATATATATATATATATATATATATATATACACACACACACACACACACACACACACACACACACACACACACACACACACACACACATACACCCGCCTACCTATTTCTTGCACACTCACACTCCTCTTAAAAACTTAAACGCAAACGCACACCTGCCACTCACTTGTCCGGTCGAGATCCACACTCCAAACAGCTTCAGGAATTCAAATTCCATGCACGTGGACCACGAAGATGTAAACAATTGGTCGTACAGGTCTTCTACGTCTGTGCAACTGGACGCAAAGGGCGTTCTTAAAGAAGAATGCCCTTAAAAAAGAAAGTTTTTTTTTTTTTTTTTTTGTTTTAAAGTAACAGGGCAGCAGAGGTGCTGGTATACCGTACCAGTCCAAAAACAAGCCCTGACTGTAGAGATTATTTATCTTTGTCATACCCATATATATATATATATATATATATATATATATATATATATAAAATCTATGTCTTACACAAACCATTTTATCACAGATTTGGAAAATTGCTCTAATTAAACCCCCTCCCAAAGCAAACCAACCCAAAATATACCTCTCACTTCCATCTTATATCCATCTTTCCATCTCTGGGCAAATGTCTCCACCCAACTCCCTCTCTCTGAATTCAGTAGTACCACCTGTTCTCCTCCAAACAGCATGGATTCTAGCCTGGATGAAGTGGTATGACAGCATTTTGGTCCCTAACTGCTGAAATCCTGCAAAATACTAATAGAAGCCTCCTTGCATATGCCCTATTTTTACATCTAACAAAGGCAGTTGATCTCATGGACCACTATATTCTCCAAAATAAATTAAATAAAATCGGTATCAGTCCAGATGCCACTCCCTGGTTTAGAAACTTCCTCACTGGCAGACACTTCAAAGTTAAAATAGGATCTTCCCAATCAGAATCTGCACCTATTACCAAAGGTGTAGCACAAGGAACCATTCTTCCCCCCCTTCCTCGTCTCCATATTCATTAACAAATTTCCTTATGATTTCCCCATCTCCCACTCATTCTTTATGCAATTAGGTCACTCTAACACCACCATTCAATCCCAGTTCCAGCCTGACTTCCAAGAGTTCCACCAATGGCTCATACACATAAACTACTTGTGAACCCCTCCAAGACCAAGCCTATATTTTCTGAAACTCCATAGAAAATTCGGTACTAACGTATTATCGCAACCACATTCCAAACAGGGCAAATGGCTCATTTCCAAGCCGTTTAGCTTTCTGTCTCTCTATAATGATGTTTTAGTGTTGAGAGGACATTTTATTTGAAGGATGTTTCATGCTTCCTTCAGTTTTGCTGTCTTTATAGTGTTTACATAGGTACTCACATTACTAAAGTGGAAATAGACTGAAATTTATGTTTCAGTTTCTACTGATTAATGTACAGGTACAAATGCTGCTTGCACATCCACAATAAACACTATGAAGACAGCAAACTGAAGGAAGCATGAAGCATAAAATGTCGCTTCAACAGTAAAACATCATTAGAGAGAGAGAGAGAAAACTAAATGGGATGGTTTTACATCAGCCAAGGATCGGGACTGTCTGATGTTGTTCTTAATATCACAGGGCAAAGCACAGACCAGTAACATTGCAATTACTTTGACAGCAGAAACATTATCTGACAGGCCTGAAAGGTCACTGTCATATCTCTCAACTGTCTAGATTTTTACAGAATCTCCAGATTTATGCCTTGTATTTTTGGTCCGTTCGTCTTAAAAGTTGTGTTTTTCTGGCAAATCACTGTGGAATGGTGTCACTAAATAATGACATACATTTGCATTTCAGACTTTATTTTCTCTAGAAAATGCATGATAAAACAAGTCCTGCTATTCTAGCAACCTTCTATGAGCAATATTTAAAACCTTTCCCTATTTTGGCCCCTTTGTTCACAACATATCAAGGCAGGAATACGGCTTGGAAATGAGTCATTTGCCCTGTTCGGAATTTGTTTGTGATAATACGTAAGTACCAAAAATTCACCAAACTCCTGACATTTTAACTATTAAACAGTTTATTTTTTAAACACCTTTATTGAATTACCACTTGTGACATAGGCAAATTTACATTTATAGAAAAGTAATCAAATTGTATTAAATTACCATTAACAAACGTTATACTTCACATATATTGCTATATATCATATAACCTAAGCAACATTACATAAATTATTCAATTGCTTCCCCTTTTTTAAACAAGAAACATCTTTTTTAAACCATCGCTTATGACATAAGCAATCAGACATTTATATAAATGAAAATGAACCACATCAACACAATCCTAGTTGCAAGCATTTTTCATCACAAACTGTACTGATCCACTTCCAGTTGCAAAACATTATACATCACTTATAATCTACCCAATCATTTTCAGTCAAACATTACGTAGTTCATTTAAGTCCTGCCTACTTTTAAACCTCATTCCTCCCCAGTATGTACTGTTCCCACAATTCCCATTTTTTCCTATGTAGTTTGTTCCTACCCTTTTCCAAAGATCTCAATTCCAGTTATTTTCTCAATGTTACTATATTCACTACTTCTAATATAGTTGGTTTAGATTTTGATTTCTATTTTCTAGTAATTGCTTTTTTGACAGCCATCATAATTAGACACAGCAAGGCCTTATCATGTCCAGGCAATTCCGATTCTGCATCATAGCTCAGAAAAATCATCTCTTTGTCACACCAGTTCACCCACCCAGCATTTCTGAGACTGCATCCCACAGGGAATCCTTAAAGTCAGCCAACCCACTGCACTCCCAGAAAATATGTTCCCAAGTACCACTTTCTTCCCATTTATACCTCCAACATTTACTGTCTACCTGATAACTATCAAATATCTTTGACCCTCAAATACCTAGGATTATGGTTTGATCTAAACTTACGGTGGCGCAGCGGTAGTGTTGTTGCCTCACAGCAAGAGGTTCTCCCGTTTGATTCTCAGCTGGAGTGCAGGGAGTGCCTTCTGTGTGGAGTCTGCATGTCCTCCCCGCGGTTGGATAGGCATTCAAAAGAGATGTGTAAATGGGCGTGCCTTCATTGAACGTTGAGCTGGCACCTCGGCGTTCGTGAAAATCTACTGCCAATCATTAGCGGACCTGAGTTCCGCTATGGTGACCCCTAACCGGGAAAAGCTGAAAGACAAACAACAACATTCGCTAAACTTTCATTTCCACGCAGACAGAATGAAAGCAAAAATAACATCTCTCCTTTTCTAGGCCAAAAAGATCTCTTCTTTTTTAATCCAGACAACCAGAACAGCCATTGGGAAAGGAGTTCTCCATTCTCAACTTGAATATGGACTTCCAACTTTTGCTTCTCTCTCCAAGATAAACACTGCCACACTCCAGGCAATCTTTTAGTTTACAGCATCTACCAATTCATTACAGCATCATTGTTCCAGCCTAAAAAGCCAAATGGTTACCCTTAAAACAAAGACCTAACTTACTGTTGGAATCCCAAATCTAAAAACTACTCCTTCTCCAGACACTTACTCTGCTTAGAGCTAAAAATCATGGAAAACACCTCCTTATACAACATGAGACACTACTTGCAAGCCACATCAAATCTCATTACCCCCTAAAACCAAACTCTAAAGCACTGCACATGCTTTCCCCTCTCAGGCACCTACTCTTTTGCAAGCACAGTGCAAGGGTCTATATTAGAACATTCAAAGTTTCAAAACTTCAAATGTTCTAATATCGACTCCTATTCAGTGAAAGCTGAAAATATCGAAGCTACAGAAAAGCGCATTTTTCCTAGGGAAAGAATTTGGTTGTCCGTTTCTGTTGCTTTGGTATTTTTCAGTGCTGTGGTGGAAAGTTACGGGTCGGGTTCAGGTAAGTGTGCAATTGAGCACGGGTTAGGTTAGTTAGGGTTAGGGAGCTGGTTGGGTATGTGTGCGATTGTGTGGATGTGAGGGTTAAGGTGGGTTAGGTGAGTTAGGGTTAGGGCACGGGTTAGGTATGTGCCCGATTGTGTGGATGTGAGGGTTAGGGCGGGTTAGGTGAGTTAGGGTTTGGATGCGGGTCAGGTAGTGTGTGGTTGTGTGGACATGAGGGTAAGGGCGGGGTAGGTGAGTTAGGGTTAGGGCATGGGTGTAGTGAGTGTGCAATAATGATGGACCTTAGGTTAGGATTTGGGTTAAGGTAAGTGGATAGTTAGTGGTGTATGTATAGTTTAGTGTAGGGTTAGGTGTAAGATTTTAGGTGTATGTGTGTGGATTGCTGTTTGTTTGGTGTGTTGTGTTGTGTGTATGTGTTTTGGAGCAGCTAATTTTTTCCCTAGGAAAAAATTTGCTGTTCTGTATGTTCACTGTTTTTAGCTTTCACTGACTAGGGGTCGATATTAGAACATTCGAAGTTTTGAAACTTTGATGTTCTAATATAGACCCCAATGCAAAGGAAATCAACACTTACTCCAAATTCAGAATGCAACTCAAAAATCACTTATTCATCCAAACCAAATACTCTTCCTTCAAAACAGGACATATAATCTCGCACTATCCTCTTCTCTCAGATTTACCGAAGGTTGACCCACTTTAGAAACAAATGTATATATTGTGCATTGCACTCTGCTCATTCACCAGAATGCATATGCCCAGTTTTTCTATGTAACTAGTCTGAACTACTTTGTTATTGCTTACATTTCTGTATTTTTTGTCTGTGAAATGTTTTGTATTCCAACTGGGTTGAGTCTGAGATAGGTCAGCATTGATCCGTGCGCTACCTTGATACACCAATATAAATAAATAATTTTTTTGGACTAACTGGGTACAACAGAATGTTTGTATCTAATTATATGACTATTACCTGCCTTTGGTAGCTCTAATGCTCCTGTCAAAGTGCAATAGTCTCTCAAGGCTGACAGAAAATTTAATGGACTAAAAAGGATCTTATGTTCTGAAACTATGTTATTCACTCATAGGATCATAGGAGGTTACTAGGCTAATGGCCCTGGGGCCCTTACAAGCCTAGCCAAGAGTTTATTTCCAAAAAAGAAACCTCAGTCAGCACCTGTAGCCCCTGTCAATGAGGGCAAAGTGTAACACCTGAGACAAATTTGTGGTTTCCTATCCACTCATCAAGACTGTGCTTGAAGAGGGTCAGTGAGGTACTCTGTTTGACATGCATAGGAAGTCTATTCCAGAGACAATGTAGCCTCTAGGAGACAAACTCCAGCAAGTTTTGTTGATGTGACATATTAGATTTAGGACTTTTGAGCGGGTAATGCGGGACGTGTTAGACTTATGGATATGGAGCATCTCTAGCAGGGCAGGGTCCGATATTGCCTTGACACAGATCACCTCTGAGCAATCTGTATGATACTGAGTAGAGCTATAGTGATTTGAGCCTGTCCACATAGGACAGGTGTTGGAGGCCATGGATTCTCTTTGTGAGGTATTTCCATGGCCTTTCCAGTTGGTTCAGGTCTTTGGAGAGGTGCATACCAAACAGGGTGTTATACTCAATTATAGGCCTAATTAGGGAGGAGTACAGAGAGGTAATGACCTCCTTTTTTCTGGATGCAGTTCCTTTACTTATGAGATGAACCAAGTAAAAGGCTTTTGTGACCACTGCCACTACATGATGGTTGAATGTGAGATTGTTGTCAACCTTAGTACCCAGGTCTCTCACCACAGGTTGTGCGCTTAGGGGGTTGCTGTTGATGTGGTAATCAGTAGGGGCCATGCGTTTTGCCTAATGGTGTGATAGAACATTTTTTTTTCATTTAACTTAAGGCCATGACTTTGGCACCAGTCATTTGTTGCTGTGAGACCCTCTTGCTGTATGTTAACATCATTTGGGGAGTCAATGACACCACCCAACTTACAGTGATCCATAGACTTGGACAGCCACAGGCCCTTTGTCTTTGCATGGACCACTGAGAAGTAGATGCCAAACAGTAGAGGTCTCAGGAAAGATCCCTGGGGAACAGCACTAGTGACAAGTTTGCTGTCGGAGGGGGTGGCATCTATTTTGACCTTGTGGGTCCTATCGGTGAGCCAGTTGGCCAACCACTGGATGAGATAGGGATTTACGCCAGGTTGTGCTAGCTTTTTGATGATGGCTGAGGGAGGGATTGTGTCAAAGGACTTGGCCAAGTCAAGGTAAGCTGTATGTACTGACTTTCCCTCATCCAGGGCCTTAGTAACAGTCTCAAAGAAGTCAACCAGGTTCAACAGGCAAGATCTGCCCCTGACGAATCTGAATTGGGAGGGGTTAAGTGATTGGAGATTGCCTATGTCCTTGTTTATGAGATTCATAATAATACACTCCATGGCTTTATAGATTACACTTGTCAAGCTAATGGGGGCGATAGTTTCCCAGGTCATTAGTGGCACCACCTTTGCGCAAGAGGATGACAATGGCAGTTCTCCACTCTGCTGGAATGAAGCCTGTAATTAAGCTGTGGTTGAAAAGGGTGCTGAATGGCAAAGCTTATTCTTGCTGGAGATGATGCAGAATACAGCCTGGGATACTATCAGGTCCCATGGAAGCTGTGTTCTTTGCCTTGGATAGGGCCTTTAACACTTGACCTATGGAGATGTGAGGTGTGGGACAAGTATTGGGGATGTTGAATTGGCCTTTGTGGGGGATAGGGGGGTGAAGTTTGTGCTGAACCTATCAGCTAGCAGGTTGGCTAAGTCAACAGGATCAGTATAAGTGGTACAGTTAAGTACTAATTTGGAACAAACCTAAGCTTTGCCATGGAGGTTCCTGACATAACCGAAGAAGGCTTTGTGGTTTCCCTTTGTTTTGGAGGCTAGTTTCAATTCATAATTGGCTTTGGAGGTTTTCACTAGTGATCTAATTTGCTTGTTGAGGCTGAGGAGGGAGTTTTTCCAGTTTGGAATTTGCTCCTTTTTACCCTTGGACAACAGTTTCTTCCCTTTGTTGTAAAGCCTGTTGATAGAGGATGTCCAGTAGACAGGTTTATGTTTCCTTGAAGAGCAGGTTTTAGTTCTGTTGGGTATGGCCGAGTCCATGCACTTGTACAGGATTCATGTATACTGCATTGGTGTACTGTTCAGCATAGATGTCTGCATCCTCTGAGGAGAGCTGTGGTGTGAAGCTACAGATACCCTCCCTTAGGAGTTTGTAGTCAGCTTTTGAGAAGTTTTTTAGCCTGCTCACGGCTGAGGGGGAGTTGGGTGGGATAGAAACTTTGAATGAGACAGCCTGATGATCTGATCTCACCAGGGAAGAACATAGCATGGGAGTGGTGCAGCTCATGATTTTATTTAAAAAAAATTACCTTGTATACTAACACATCAGAGGTAGGTTTGGGTGCAGGGGTATTTTTAAGCAATTGTTATTAAAGTACTTCAGTTTGGTGACTGATCTCACCCCATTGCAATTGTTAACTATGCTGATAGATGGCAGCATAATGTTGCGACAGTGGACAGTACAGTCCAGTCTTTTTAGTGTAGGCCTAGTAAATCAAAATGCTGGTGGGCTGCCAAAGGCCTACAAGCACCTGTTATGAGTTCAACCCCCCTGTTTTTGTGTTGGGAGTAGAGTAGTTGGAATATGTTGTGTCTGGAAAATTGGTAGTGCATCTTTAAAATGTATGTTGCAGTGTGTAGCATGGTTACACTCACAGACAGCTAGGCAATGCTTTATAACAGTTAGTTCGTTAATTAGTTAACAAGGTTTTGATTGACAATTAAGGTTGTATAAAAGGAAGTAGCCTGGCTGGCTGGATTGAGGAAGTCTGTTCTTTTTCTGAGAATCAACAAAGGTCATCAAAGAGGAAGACTAGAGATGGGTGACACCAGCCTACTTTGGGCAAGAGGTAGATTTATGGTTGGTGAAGTAACTTTGGTGCAGAACTAGAATTAAGGCCTGCTTGTGACCTGCAGACATTGACTTTTAAATACAGCTTAGTTGTTGGAATGCTGTGAAAGACTGAAAAGATGCTGAGAAAAATTGTATATAATCCCATGAAGCCAAGGGGTGCTATTTTTCTTGCTCATGGATTATTTTACTTCAACATGAGTAAAAAGTAAAAAAATAAAATAAAAATAATATGTTTGCACCTCCACTGTCTTTTTGAACTTACTAGATCTCTCTCTCTCTCTCTCTCTCTATATATATATATATATTTAATTGAAAACAAATTATCAGACATGGAATTTGCCCTTTCTCCATGTTGTGCAATCCTGGACTTGGTATATTTGATAAGCTGGGGATGAGGGAGGTGCAGACCCCACACAGGGGATGCAGGAATACCTCCTGCATTAAATAGGCTTTTAATATTTTGCATTTTCAAGATTTTGTGTTGCAACATTTTGTACTTTCTATCAAAAATCATTCACTGAAACTTGAATCATTCTTAGTTTCATCTTGAACTATATCAAGGGGGAGAACATGGTACCACACACAAAAATAAGTGAACAAATTAAGCAGGCTTGTAGTGGGTCACAGAGTCATACATGGGTTGAGAAATAGAGCCAGATAAGAACTACAAATATAGCAGCTGCAAAAGTCCTTCGGTCAGATAAAAATACATTTAACAGCTGCATACCCCAGAAGTTAACATGAATGCAGATATTTTTCAATCTTTAAATAAGTGATGGTGTAGAAGTTCAGTCAAAGTCAAAGTAAACTTTATTGTCGATCAGATTTACACAGCAGTGCAAGCTGAACAAAATTATGTTGCTTTGGTCCCTGTGCACATAGTTTAAATGACAGTAAGACTAATGCACATACAGTAATAAGTAAAATCTTAGCAACCCAATAGAGTACCACAATTGGACAGGAAGACATTAGACAATATTATACTAGTAGGTATAGCAAGACTATGACTTCACGTTGTGATTGCTTAGAATATTGCACTTCATCAGCTGTAGTATGACATATTCTGATGTTTACATTGCACCATGTATTTAGTGGTGACTCACTCCTGAACTTTTGCACATTCAGGAAGTAATAGCATATGAAATCAGACTAACCAGTTTTTTAAGCAATTTGCCAGAGTGATTACTATAGCTGATACTTCACAGCAAGTGGCATATTGATCTAATTATTCACTGTCATGGCATTCAAGTTCAGCAGCCTTATGGAAAGAAGGAAGAAGCTCTTGTTCAGTCTAGATGTTTTGCAGTGTAAGCTGTGATACCACCTGCCTGAGGAAAGGTGGAAGTACTTGCCATGGGCAGGGTAAGTGGGATCGTTGATTATCTTCCTAGCCCTTCCCGCACATTGAGTCTTGTGCAGATCATCCATGGATGGGAACAAGGAACCAATGACTTTTTCTGCTGTCCTCACTCCCCTCTGGAGAGACTTGCAGTCAGATGCTTTGCATTTGCCATACCAAACTATGATGTTATTTGAGAGGATGCTCTCAATGGTCCCCCTCTAGAAGGCTTTGAGGATGGACTGAGACAGGTTTGCCTTTCTCAGTTTCCATAGGAAATGCAGACATTGTTGTGCCTTCTTCACTGTGTGGCTAATATGAGTCGTCCAGGATAGGTTATCTAAGATATGCCCCCCCAGGAACTTGTTTTTTGACTCTTTCCACTGCCACCCCCTTAATTTCCAGAGTTTAATGTATCTCCTGAGTTCTACTGAACTCCACTATTAAATCTTTGGTCTTGCTTATATTTAAGACTAGATTCTTGCTGTTGCACAAGCCTATCTGATGCTCCATGTGATCTCTGTAGGCCGTTTCTTCACCATCAGTACTATCATCCGCAAACTTGATGATTTTGTTGGATTCATAGGTTCATTGGTGTGTACTAGGCTAATGGCCCTGGAGCCTTTACAAGTCTAGCCCATAGGATTACCCTGGCATCGTGCCACACAACCTTAATTCACAATGCCTCTGTCAAGTAGTGTCACTGGAGTGATCCCCTGGGTGAATTTTCTATTTCCCATCCACTCATCAAGATTTTTCTTGAAGAGGGCCAGTGAGGTGCTCTGCCTGACATGCATGGAAAGTCTGTTCCATAGCATGGGCAGTCTCTGGGTTATGAACCTGTCCCTCCAGCATGTTTTGTTGATTGTGGTAATGAGGTTGAGGTCTCTAGAGTGTGTGGTGTGGAGAGATTTGGATTTCTTTTGATATAGCATTTCTAACAGAGCTGGGTCAGACATAGCTTTGTAAGTCAAGCAGAGATCACCTCTAAGTAGGCGATATGAGACAGAGAATAGTTGGAGTTTTTTAAGACTGTCAATATAGGACAAATGTTTAAGGCCTAGGATCCTCTTTGTGAGATAATTTTGCGGCCTCTCCAGTTGTTGCAGGTGTTTAGTGAGGTACATGTCAAATGGGGCATTGTACTCAATGACTGGCCTAACAAGGGAAGAGTAGAGGGAGACAATGACCTCTTTCTTCCTGGATCCAAAACCCTTAGTAATGAGATGTGGGACATAGAAGGACTTTCTGACCACAGTGGCAATGTGGTGGTCAAAAGAGAGGCTTTTTTGCTTGGCTATGTGTATCAACAATGTTAACAGCAGAGGACTCAGGACGCAGCCCTGAGGGACACTCATGCTCAGTGTAATAATGATTGAACTGTTATTTCCCACACATCCCAGTATCCAGTTACAGAGGGGGTGTTAATGCCCAGCTGGATCAGCTTCGATATCAGATTCTGGGGGATGACAGTGTTAAAGGTGGAACTAAATTTGATGAACAGCATTTTGACATAGCAATTCTTGTTGTCTAGATATGCCAAGGATTCATGAAGTGCTATAACTATTGCATCAGCTGTGCAGTGATTAGATCTATAAGCAAAATGTAACACATCCAGTGTTGAAGGTAGGCTTGAAGAGATATGGTTCTTGATCAACTGCTCAAAACACTTCATTACTGTTCATGTAAGAGCAACTGGCAAGTAATCATTTAGGCTTGTCGGTTGGAATTTTTTGGGTAAGGGAATAATTGTCATATTTTTGAAGCAACTGGGTACAATGGTTAGTTGCAGGGATGGGTTGAATATATCTGTTAGTACAATGGGAAAGAAAAGTTACTTCATTTTTCTGATAATGCAAAGCTTTATAAGAGGTCTGATAAACAAAAATATAAGGAAGGGATTAAAACGAACTCTGTAAGATTAAATATCTGATCGAAAATATGTCAAATGTAAGCTCAATGGAAAATGGAAAATTATGCATCAGGAAAGAAATGACCCAGGAAAAGAGTATACCGCTGGAAAGGAATTCATAACAATGACAGAAGGGAACTTGGAGCCTCCAAATCACATGATATTACAGTAAACAATTAAGGTGGCACTACAGCAAGGGACGCTAATGGAGTACTATCAGATATTTATTAATTTATTTATTTATTGCCTTTTGTTTACCAGGATGGTCTGACTGGGCACTCAGGCCCTTTTCCAATCCCATAATACAGCTGGAGACTCACTATACTTATCCTGTGTCTCCAGACTATTTAGTAGTAGGGTGGTTTGAATGTTGGTTAATATAGATGATGCATAGAGAAGGGAGTGGAGAATGAAACATGATGCTAAGGATTTTCTTGAGGAGTCTGTGAGGTAGGTATTGTTTCAGTAGAGGAAGCCCAGTTTTTGCCGAGTTTTCTTGATGGCCTGGGTGATATACAGGTCAAATTTTAGGTTAGTGTCTATTATGAATCATAATAGTTTGGTATTTGTTATTGTTTCTAGGGTAATGTTGTTTATTAACATAATATTAAAGGGTCTGCTAGTTGTTGAAAGAGATCTGGGGTGAAAAGCATTACTTTTTTTTGGTATTTAAGATTAGCTGATGAGCCTTTAGCCATGATTCTAAGGAAGTGAAGGAGTCTTGAGTCATTTGCTAAAGTAATGGAAGGGCTGAGGCTGAGCAGATAATGGTGGCATCCATACCTCTCAGCTGTTCAGATTTTTGCCTCATATTTTAGGTGTGTTCCTCATAAATTTGTGGTTTTCTGGCAAACCACTAGGATGATATGAGGTCTGAAGTCACCAAATAATGACATACAATTGAGTTTCACACTTCAAATCCTTCAGAAAATATGTTAACACAAACCCTTTTACTTTACAACGTTCTAAGTTTATAAGAGCAACATTTAAAATCTGTACCTATTTTTGGCCCTTTGACCCCTATTTTCTTCAGATTTCTTCAGATTTCTTGCACTAAGAGGTTGAGAGGTATGGTGGCATTATCAGTGTATTGTACTAAGGGGGCAGGTTTACTGGCTTTTTGCAGGTTGTTTGTGAAAATTTTGAAGTGTACTGGGCCTAGGATTGACCTTTGTGCTGCACCAACAGAAACAAGGAGGAAGGGGGATAGGTCCTGATTCCATTTTATGGAATGTTGTCTGTTGGAGAGATAGCTACACAACCAAGTAAAAACTGAATGTGACAGTGATAGGAAAGATAGGTAATTCCCCCATATCCAACAATTGGAATGTCCACAGAGGTTCATCACTAAAAGAATATAGGGCATAAGTAACATGTCCTATGCAGACCACCTCAAGGCCCTATCCCTGTAGTCTGTCTGCTATAGGCTATTGAGGGCTGATCTATGCCTGGCATACACTCTGATGGACCTCTTGCATTTCCACAAAAACAGCACAAGAATTACCCATTATAAAAACTTAAACCTTGCCTGTGATATAAAAAGAACCTGCTGATGAGACAGGTATGTATCCCAGAGACTACTCCTTTTCTGGAACAGACTCCCCATCCATGTGAAGCAGAGTTCCTCCCTAACCTGATTAAAGTGTAACTTGGACAATTGGATGGGGAGCAGGAAATTCATCCCTGATTTGCACCTATGTCTCTAACAGACACAGGCAACCTGTAAGCAGTTCATTTCCCAGGTCTCTGCTTGTAAATGTTTCACTTCCCAAGCCCCTGCTTACACTTATTAAGGGTATCAGAACTTGTCAGAAATTTGGGATGCATGACTAGGCTTAAAAAGGACCTTGTGTTCATTAGCCTATTAAACACCTATATACCTGTAACTTCCCCTCTGTGGGCCAGCAATCAAGGAGCCTGACTCCTCATGAATGACACTGGAGAGGGACATTCACTTGGAACAAAACTAGATACACAGTATTTCCAAATGCAGCTGTCTGCACCAAGCACAATTTCCCTTAAAAGCACACAGTTAAGACACTCAGTCTGGGGTTTGGATTTCTCTCTCTCTCTAGGGCCCACATGAGACTCCCCACTGGCACAGCTGTAGAGCTGAGTCCTCAGTCAAGTGTACAAGCCAAGTCCTCCAGTACCCTCTCTGTGAAACCAGTGGATTGTGTCCCTGCTCCAAGCAGCTGACACACACACTCTTGGAGATTTGACACACACACACACACACACACACACACACACACACACACACACACACACACACACACACACACACACACACACACACACACACACACACACACACACACACACACACACACACACACACACACACACACACACACACACACACACACACACACACACACACACACACACCTTTGAAAGGCTGGCACAGATTAACTAGCTATGTCCCCTTCTGCCCAAACTATAAAGTAGTTACACTGCCACCAGATACTCCAAAGCCAGCTACTCTAAGGCTCTTACAAGGGTTCCCAATTATACTGAGTGGAATGAATATCAATACCAATGATAGTGTTTGACCAATGCAGTAAGGCTTTCAGGAGTGCCCACAGAATCACCAGATAGATATGAGTACTCTCAAAGGTTAAAATATTCTCTAAAGAACCAGCCACAATGAAAAATATAAATATATTTAATAATAAATAATAAAAGAACATGAAAATACTTAATATCTATTTACAATAAACAGAGTTTCAATCACAGGAAATATTAAAATGACACAAATGAATAGATTCACACAAATACATAAAAACAGTACGTATCTAATCTCACTATATTTTCCTGGCTGATCTAAAGAATTACTATTCCCTGGTTGACTTACTTGAGCAAGGCAAGATGAAGTAGGTGAAGGGTCCTTCCTTGTCATGTTACAAAAACAGACTGCTCTGAGACTTCAGTCTCATGTAGTATTAAAACATCATTCTTGCCCCAGATTACAGAATGACGTCACATACATCTGGTCATCTGACTCCTGGTTCCCATATAACCCCCTTTTCTAGCAAGTGACTCATAATCTTGCACATATTTGTCAATACATACACATAGAGCTTTGCTAAGATTTGTTGCAGCTTCTGGAAGTTATAAAACGATAAAATACTTCCCCTCTTCCTACAGGAGCTAATAAACCATTATTTGGCACAAGCATTTCATCTCTGGCTGCAATCAGAACTGCAAGACACAATCTTTATGGCCTAAATTAAGTAATTTAATTTCATACTATTTTTCAAACTTAGCTGGAGCTGTGCTTAAACTCTTCTCTTCCAGTATCCTCTGTTACAATATTAATTTCAATAGATATAATACAGTCTAACATACAACTGTATTTCTTTTTCTGTCCAGTAGGAACACTGTTGTTACATTTTTAACACAAGCAGATTTATAAATACGTTTTTCAACACAAGCGCCTGTACAAATCAGTTCGATATACAAATGACATATAATTATTTGCAAAACTCCAGTTAGCTGTAGTGGTATATGTGATGCCCATGCACTGGCCCAATAATCAAGGAGTCTCAATCCTCACCACTAACACCAGTGAGGGATGTGCACATTGGGAGGATGACTAGTACACACACAGTAAAGTACAATTTCCCTTAAGAGTATGCAGAGATCACAGTCAGTCCAGGGTTGGTTTCTCTCTCTCTTTCCAGATCCCCAATAAGAGTCCTCACTGGCACAGCTATAGAGTGGAGTCCTTAGCTAGGTTTCCAAGCCGAGTCCTCCCAGCACTCTCTCTGTCCAACCAGTGCTTCGTGTCCCTGCCCAAGTAGCTGACACACACACACACACACACACACACACACACACACACACACACACACACACACACACACACACACACACATACACACAAACTTTGAAATTTGATTTATACACAAACACACACCTGGGGTAGGCTGGTACAGGTTTACTAGCTATGCCCCCTTCTGCCCAGACCATAAGGTAGTTATCACTGCTACCAGAACCCCTACTTATCAGCTACTATAAGGCCCTTCCCAAAGGGTGACCAATTCCACTGTGTAATGTTACTGTTATCCAAATGGTAAGTGTGACCAAACTTTTAAGTCTATCCTAGAGTGGCCTATACAGTATCACCAAATACATGCAAGTACTCTAATATCTTAAATATTTGTAAGCAAACCAGCCACATTTAAAAGGTTTAAAATATTTCATAATAAATAATAATACAAGTAGAAGACAATACTTATTAACTCAACACAGTGACAGCAGAGTTCAGAAACACAGGAAATACTTTAAAACAACATTGCAGGACAGTTTCACATAAATACAGAAAACATCTAGACTGATCTGACTATTTTCCTATCTATTTCTAAGAGAGACACTAAGATCTAAGTCTTACTTACAGACCAAGGCAAGTGCTGGTTAGTTGTTAGTTCCAGAACAAGATACAAAATGCACTGTTTCTCTCTGAGATAATTCTTAAGTGAATAATAAACATTACTGCTGGGTTAGCTAGATGACATCACTATTTGACACTTGCATCTAGTTCTCAGGCTAAACAGATGCCAACAGAATTTAACGTGTCTATGAAAAATACTTCTCTCTTAGAAGCTGACAATTCTCTCTTAGAAGATTGCCAGAAACTGGAAGTCATAAAACAATTGCCTTGGAAACCTGTGATTAATAAATATACACCCAAATCATCAATCCAAAAACAGATTTCCAAAAAAAAAAAAAAAAAAAAAAAAAAAACAGCAGATATACTCCACGAGAGAGGAATCACAATGACATCAAGCGGTATAATTCACCATTTTTCTTTATTCACCTTCTGGTACCTCGGCCTTTCGCCTTCAAGGAATAATTCACAATCAGAAAAAAAACTTTATATACAAGCCTGATGCCTAAATAATTAAATAATTACATTAATCAGCAAAAACTGAAGCAATTAACCATATTCAAACCTTCAAAATACACTTTAAAGTACCACCACATTAGAATCACATACATATATGTATATATATATATATATATATATATATATATATATATATATATATATATATATATATATAAAATACTTTTCCAATACATACTACACTCCTTTAAAGAACCGGTAAACAAAATTTCAGGGATAGTGTGTCCAAAAAAAGCCAAAACCAAAGGCACACGGCTGGAGAGACAGCACAATATGTCCAAAAAGGCTTTATTAAACACAGTAATTAATGCCAGTAAAATGGAAGAATCATTTTCATCCAAACCAAGTCAGACTTCATCAGATAATACACATTAACCTGACAGGTTCCTTTGAAAAGTAAATTCAAAAAGTTTCATCCAGTCATACAAACCCAATTAATTTAAGTCATTCAAAATCACATACTAAGTAGTTAAAACTCTACAGTTCTCTTAATGTGTTTCTCTTAAAATATCAAGAGTGTTCAAAAATACATTCACTAATGTTACTCATGTTTTAAATGTATTTTATAACCACTAAAAAACATTTATGAATTAAATAACTCAGTTAAAAAAATTTTATAAAAATGTTTGTTTGTTTCTTTTGGATTTTCCCGGTCAGGGGTCGCCACAGCGGAACTCCGGTCTGCTAATGATTGGCAGTAGATTTTGACGTGCTGGCTTGCCGGGCCTAACGCACAACCTTCAACGAAGGAATGCTCATTCACGCATGTCGTCACACAGAAGACGCTCTAACTGAGAATCGAACGGGCAACGTCTAACTGTGAGGCGACAACACTACCGCAGCACCACCAATATTTTGTATAAAATATAATGGTTTGAAACAGTGTGCAAATGCTACCATCTAGTGGCCGAAAGGTAAACCACATACAAAAAAATGCAAAAAGTATGAATTTATAGTAAAATGGCTAGGTATCAGTATGAAAGCATAAGATTATTGTAGCCAAATAGCATCAATTACCTAAATATTGTACCAAGTTTACATGAGAACACAATGCAAATTCAAAGTACAATATAAAATTAAAAAAAAAAATTAAAATTAATTAATATTGGTGCACATCTTAAACAGTAGATAGTAAATAAGTGAATCGCAATTTAGCTGCTCTAAGTTTTAAAAGGGGAGCAATGCTAATATGCTCGTTGAGCCCCGGTAGTCTCCCAGAATAGAGAGTAACCTGCAAAAACAGTTCATGGCACTCAAGGCTTGCCTCCCAAGGGCCACCTCTAATGCCCATAGGAACTTGCTCAACTACAAAAAATACAAAATTAGCACCAGTACAAGTCAAGGTATGCTTGTACAAAGTGTTTTTCTCGATAGATGTCCTGATGTCATAATAGTGCTCATATATACGCTTCCTCAATCTGCGCTCCATTTTCCCTATATAAAATGCCTGGAATAATGAGCAGGAAGACAAATATACAACTCCATTGGTGTTACAGTTGGAAAAAGCACTACTAGTAATATCTCTCCCCCTACTTTGAATATGTATTTTGTCACAGTTGACAATATGCACACACTGTGCACAAGCACCACACTTGAAGGTACCTACTTTTTTGCATTTAGTCTCTCCAACAGGTGGTATGTGAGACTCAAACAGGCCCTAAAGGTTCCTGCCCTTCCTAAATACAAAGTTCAAAGGTTCTTTTCCCAAACTGGTCAAATCAGTGAACTTAAGGAATTTATCCCATTCCCTATTGATAGTATATCTCACAAGAGGGGTATTGCCCCCGAAGTCCATAGGGGAAAATCCTATTAATCAGTTTACTATCATCCACTAGTTTATATATATAGTTTATAGTTTATATATATATATATATATATATATATATATATATATATATATATATATATATATAGACTATATATATATATATATATATATATATATATATATGGGTTCACTACATATGACCGAAAGTTCATATGACCGAAGTCTATTTGACTGAGACCAAATGACCGAACATTCATTTGACCGAAAACCCATATGACCGAAAACTCATTTGACCGAAAAACAGCACTGGCAGGTATATGCCCTGTTCCCCACTGTAGTGCAACCCTGGAGTGAGAATATAAAGTTGGGGGGTATGGGGGGACAGCCCCCACATTACCCCCCAATATGCACCCCCCCACATTTTGCTACCAGTTTTTACTGATGTTGTATGTTTTAATGCATTTTTAGAGTATATGTATGTATATACTAGAGCATAAACTGCAATTATGTGCATTGTGCCCCCCACACCCCCCTAACAATATATTCTCACTCCAGGGTTGCACTACAGTGGAAAACAGGGCATATACCTGCCAGTGCTGTTTTTCGGTCACGAGTTTTCGGTCATATGGGTTTTCGGTCAAATGAACTTTCGATCATTTGGTCTCAGTCAAATGGGCTTCGGTCATATGAAATTTCAGTCATATGTAGTGAACCCATATATATATATATATATATATATATATATATATATATATATATATATATATATATAGTCAGACACACTGATGTTCCACTCACCAGGCTAAACAAGGAGAAAGTTACTGTCAGCTGCCTGTCAGGTGCCAGGATCTTCCACATAATGCACGCACTCAGGTCACTCCACAACAAGTACAAATATGACTCTGTCATTGTCCATGTTGGTGTGAATGACCTGAGACATTCCTCCCTGGACTACATGAAAGCAGACATGGATGAGCTGTCCGATCTTGTAGCCCAGGTAGGTATGACCCTAGCCCTGAGTAGCATCCTGCCATCACCCAGAATGATACCACAGTACAAGGACAAAATGATTGACTTCAACAATTGGCTAAGCTTCTGGTGTCATTCTAAGGGGATCCAGTATCTGTCTTCCTGGGATGACATGATTGACAAACTACGATGTTTTGCCAGAGATGGCCTGCACCTGTCGCCCTTGGGATTCCGGATACTGGCTAAGGCTCTTACCACCTCTATAGTGCCTTTTTAAGGTAAGGTTCAAATGACAAATTCACCACCATAGCAGGTACAAACAAGCAAAATCTGAGAGTAATGCTACTTAATGCTAGAAGTCTAAACCTCAAAAAGCACTCAGTCGAGGCACTCCTTAAAATGGAGAACATCATCTGAGCAGTGACAGAGACTTGGTTCAAGGCTCCAGAGTGAACCCCTGCATTACCAGGCTATAATTCATACCACACCTTTTGGCCACCTAACCTGCACCGAAACACTAAAGGTGGAGGTGTGTCCATATTCATATCCACACCTCCAGGCTAGTTGCTCAGCATAATGCATCCAAGATTATCCAAGTGCAACTAACTCTGGGCAAGACTCAATTCAAATTGTAGCTTGCTACATATCTCCCACCATGCCCCAGGATTCACACTTCTCATTTCTTGATACACTGGAAAATATTAGGGTACAACCTAACACCCTAATAATGGGTGATTTCAAATGCCCCACCATTAATTGGGAAAACTACTCATGTACCAACTCTTGTGCTCAATGTTTTCTGGAATTCATAAATTCCAACGCCTTGGATCAAATTATCCATACCCCTACCAGGGGAAGCATTATCCTAGACCTGGTCATTACCAACATGGGAAATTGGTGTTCCACACCAGAGGTCAGTTCCTCATTGGTCAGATCTGACCACAAGCTAATCACCCTACATATCCACATCCCACTCCCACTGCCCATTAGGGAAACCACTGTAAAAAATTTCTCCAAAACCAACTTCATGCTTCTTAAGAGAGAAGTAGCAAACTTCATGACACCCATGCTGACGGACAATAGAGGTACGACTGCTGAATCCTATACAAATGCACTTTATAAGCACTTACATGAGTGCATGGATCAAGAAATCCCTAACAGAATCAAGATGCTATCCTCCAAAAAAAGGAAGCCAATCTGGTGGTCCTCTGCCTTAAACAAACTCTACAACAGAAGAAAGAAACTGTTGCAAAAAAGAGTAAAATCCCATGATTGGAGGAACTCTGTTGTCAGCCTCAGTAAGAAGATGAGATCCCTCATAAAATCCTCCAAAGCTAACTATGAAAACAAAATTGCCACTGATTCTAAAGACAACCACAAAGCATTCTATAGCTATGTCAGGAATCTCAATGGCAACACTCAGATCTGCTCTGAGTTACAGCACAATGGCACTAAATATACAGAACCAACTGATATTGCCAACATCCTGGCAGATAGGTTCAGTGCTAACTTTACCCCTCTCTCACCCCCTAAAGGGCCCATATCTAAACCAGAAGAATGCAAAGTTCCTGTAATCATGGCTGCACAGGTAAAAAACACACTATCCAAACCAAGAACACAGCATCCATGGGACCTGACAACATCCCAGGCTGCATTCTACATGAACTACAGAACGAACTGGCACCCCACCTAAGTACCATGTTCAATCATAGCCTCACCTCAGGCTTTGTACCCACTGAATGGCGCACGGGAACGGTTATCCCACTCCACAAAGGGAGAGCCACCACGGACCCCAGGAACTACCGCCCCATTTGGCTGACAAGCCTGGTCTGCAAGGCTATGGAACTTATAAACAATGACATTGGTAATCTCCAAACTCTGGACCCTACCCAATTTGGGTTTGTAAAAGGCAGATCATGTCTCCTAAACCCAATAGACTTCTTTGAAGTGGTCACTAAAGCCGTAGATGAGGGTAAGGTGGTTCACACAGCCTATCTAGATATTGCCAAGGCTTTCAACACCATCCTTCACTCTGGAATTATAGATAAACTCATTAAACTAGGTATAAATCCCTATGTCACAAGATGGGTTGCCAAATGGCTCACTGATAGACCCCACACTGTGAAAGTAGCAGATTCTAAATCCAACTTTAGACCAGTGACAAGTGAAGTACCACAGGGTTCAGTCCTGGGTCCTCTCCTGTTTGGTATCTACTTCTCTGAAGTACAGGCTAACACAGAAGGTATTTGGCTAACAAAGTTCACAGATGGCTGCAAACTAGGAGCCATAATCAAAACTCCTAATGATGTGGACATCCTACAAAAGGGCCTCACTGAGTCAGATGCCTGGTGTCAAAGCCATGGCCTCAAGCTCAATGCCAAAAAGTGCATTGTCATCCCTTTTGGTAAAAACTCTGTACCCATAAACTACCACATAGGTGGTAGTCTACTTAACACTGAAAGTGTGATAAGAGACCTTGAGACACAGGTGGACAGCAGTCTCTCCTTTGATAATCACATCGCCACAGTAGTCAGGAAATCCTTCTACTTGGCACACCTCATCACAAAAGGTTTCTCGGTCAGGAAAAAAGGGGTCATTGTTCCCCTCTACTCATCACTCATTAGACCCATTATAGAGTACAATGCCCCTTTTGGTATGTACATTACAAGACATCTACAACAACTGGAAAGGCTGCAGAAATACCTCACAAAGAGGATTACTGGCCTCAAACAGATGCCCTCCGCAGACTGTCTCAAAAAACTCCGGCTTTACTCTGTCGCATATCGCCTACTCAGAGGTGATCTCTGCCTAACATACAAAGCTATGTCAAACCCAGAGCTGTTGGACATGCTCTATTTAAAGAAATCTCAATCCCTCCGTGCTACACGCTCTAGGGACCTAAACCTTGTCACCACATTAAACAGAGCATGCTGAAGGGATAGATTCCTGTCCCAGAGACTTCCCATACTCTGGAACAAACTACATATCTATATTAAACAAAGCTCCTCATTAGCACTCTTCAAGAAAAATCTTGATGATTGGATGGGAGATAGGAAATTCATCCCAGGGATCACGTCTGTGGCTCTGCTTGACAGAGGCACAGGGAAATAATTTTCTTGGGAGGCAAAAGCCAGGGTACCATTTGGCTAGGCTTATATAGACCTTAGGGCCAATAACCTAGTACCCATCTATGAACCTATGAGAGCAGGCTGGAGGACAAGCATATTTTACATAAGTTAGTGGAAGGAAGAGTTATCTGGGTGGAAGTTATATGCTATTTTTGTTTGAGTTTCCTGGATTAGATTGGGAGAAGTGATTTAGGTGAGCATGTGATATGAGTTTTTAAATAAAGGAATTAGGCCAGTTGGATGTCTCAGTGAATTTGGTTGGTTGCTTTGTTGTAGAGGGTGAGGATAGGATGGTATAAGTTTAGGTGAAGTGGGTGTAGGTGGGAATAGGGGGTAGGGTAGGGGAGTGGAGTGAGCCTGAGAGAAGCAAGGGCTAATGGAGGGGGCTGATTTGGGTGAAAATAAAAACTATCTGTAAGCCTAAAGGTTATACATAAACATGCAATTGTATTGAAATATTGAGGTGAAAGAAGAGATTCAAGTGCATATAAGTATGTGAACTACCAAAGTGTGAAATTTGTAGTTAGGAAAAAGAAAGACTGGAAAAACTAAAAAATAACTTTTCTTAACTACTTTTAATGCTCAAAGTAGAAGTTGTTTGTTCTTTAGATACCAGTGAAAACTTCAGGGAATGGAAAATGGAGAAGCCAACCAACCTAAGAACTGCGTATACAGGCAAAGAAGGACAGTCACAAAAATCAGTAGCTGGAAAGAGCAATTAAGGAAGTGCAGGCTGCCTGCAAGAGCAGGGTGTAGCACTTTATGTAGAGTGGGAAGGGTGCAGTGAAGACTATTTTGGATTCTAGTTAAAACAACCAAAAAAGCAGACCACTAAGTACTGGCCAAGCAGGGAAGAGTCATTAAACATGGTACCATTTCCTTTGGAGTATGGCTAAGATAACAGAATGAATAAGTAAGTTCCCCTTACACTGAGTAAAAAGACAAGTCTGTAAGCCTTTGCACGGCTGGATGCTGTAATTATTCTGCTGTAGTCTTTGGGATGGTGGGTGCATTTCACAACTATCTGGCCAGTGCAAGTGGCTAAAGGTGGACAGTTGCTGGGGACTAACTCTTCAAACAGGTTAAATAAAGATTTACTGAGCAATTTAAGGCTTATATAGATATAATATATAGTTATATAACATGTCCTAGGGTACCATAAGGCATTAGGAATGTAATAAAAATGAAATTGTTTGTCATTTTCTACTGATTTTTGAAATTAGACCCCTCAAGAGTATTGTGTGCTGCTTCATCAAGCTCATCTTTCAAGGAAATAGATACAACAGAGGGCAGAGACAGCCATATACAGTAAACAGAGAATAGGAGAAAGCACAGCTGTGTAAGTAGACTTATCATAATAGTAGGTGCTTGAATGATCACTGCTGCAGTACACTAAGCTATGTGGGTTATATCCTGCATAGGATATGATAGCCAGCCATCTTCCAAAACTTTGAGGCACCTTCAATGTGCCTAAACCATTAGCTTGAGCTGAGCTGCCTAAATGATAGGTTTGGATGCCACACCCTTTAGAACTTTTATGCCACCTGAGAGAGGGAGGCTAAGCCTTGAAAGGATATTACTAGGAAAAAATGTGTGTCCACACTCTCACATAAAAGACACAAACAAAAGAGGGGGGGGGTGGAAGGTTGGAGCAGCTACTGCAGCAGTGATCATTAGAAAATCTACTATTATGGAAATTTTCCTATTCAACTCTACTGTGTTCGTCATATTGGTCACTGCTACAGGAGGATGGGTGGATAACCAAAGATTAGAACAAGTGGGAGATGGAAGGGGAAGGGTCCAGGAGTGCCTGGAGAATGGAATTACCAAAGACTGTTCTAAATCTGTGGAAGGAATCTAATTTATAGTGCTCTGCAAAAGTACTCCCACAGGACCAAGTTGCTGCTTCTAGAATATTAGCCATAGATTCTAGAATATTAGCCATAGATGAAGCCAAGGCCTTAGTAGCATGAACATTGACCTGCCTGCAATAGTTTTGTTGTGGTGGTAATAGCCTGAGATAACCATTTGGAAATGGTCTGCTTTGACGCAGCTTGTCTCTTCTTCTTATCTTCATAAGAAATGAACAACTGATCAGAAGTTCTAAAAGATTTTGTTCTGTCAAGAAAGTACCTGAGCTATCTCTTGGCATCCAAGGTATGAATTTTACTTTTTCACTCATTTTTGAGTTCTGGAAGGAAAACAGGAAGATGGATAGAGTGGCTTAAAGTAAACTTATATAGTACTTCAGGCATAAAAGAAGGATTAGTTCTTAAAGAAACCCTGTCATTGTGAAAGGTAAGACTGACCCACCATGAGAGCCTGAAGCTCAGATACACTTTATGTAGAAGACAGAGCAATCACCAAAGCTGATTTCCAGGTAAATAACTATAAGTCAGCTAGATGGTTCAAGTGGAGCAAGTGTTAGCTTTTCTCACACAAAGATGAGATCCCAAGGAGGTTCCACCAGTTTTCTGGGAGACTTCTTATGTAAAACCCCCTTTCAAAGGCATTTTCACATGATCATGCATTGAAAGAGGGGGATATATGGGCAGATGTGCTAAAAATGGCTGACAAATGAACCTTGACAGAGGAGTAAGACATGGTGTAGGATGATTATTCAGACAAATACTGTAAAACCAGAGAAACACTAGCTCTGAATGGGTGCTGGTTATTTTGTTGGCACCAATTAGAAAACCTTTCCCTTTTGTGATTTTCTAGTAGCAGGCTTTCACACCTGTACTAATACCTGCAGCACATCCTCAGAAAAAAGGTGCCTAAAAGATACTAAGACCCGATCATTCAGGTAATCAGCTTTAGTTGTTTGGGGTCAGAGTGGATCAAACACCTCTGAAATTGTGTAATGAAATCCAGTCTGTGAAGAAGCTTGTGGTAATTGCCCCTGGCCATTTCTAAAAGAAAGGAGAATTACTGTTGCCTGTGCCAGATGAAAATGACCACAATGACCTTTGCTGAGCCTTTCTGAATCTTCAGAAGTACCCTGGATATCAGTGCAAAAGTGGAAAAACATCCAGGAACATTCCTTTTCAAGGAAAAGAAAAGGCATCTATATTCCAGGCCTTTTTGCATGGTGTACAGGAGAAATTTTCCAGCTGATTGTTTAGAGAGGAGGCAAAATGTCTCCCTGAGGAATTTCCCACAGATGGATCAAATTTTGGAAGACGCCCCTCCATAATTAAATTTCCATTCATCTGCCTTGGTTTAGCTCACCTTCTCTGCCACACAGTTTTGGTTTAATGGAATGTAAGATGCCTGTACAGTGAGATTGTGTAAAGCTATATCCCCTGCTAACATGTCTAATCTGCATAGGCGGTAAGATTTGATTCCCCCTTGCTTGCTTATGTAGCACATCACTTTGAGAGGTCCCAGGGACCACAGGTGATTTGGAGAGGTCAAAGTATTTAGAAGAGCTAGCATCACTTTTATGTTTATGTGTTTTGGTCTATTTATCATGTCCCAAAGACTCTGCATTTTTATGCTCACTGACTCTGCTGCCCAAACAAAGTCTGAGGCTTCAGTTGTGACTGATTACTTTGGAGATGAAGGGGAGAACTGGAAGCCTAGATTCTGAGAAATTCGATATCTTCACCAAGAGATTTCCCTTTTCAAAAATTCCAGAGCTGTGATTTGAAAAGACAATGGACATTAATGCTGAGAACAAAGAGATAACAGACACCATTGTATCTTTCTCATGTGCAGTTTTGCAAGCGGTATCATGAGAACCATGTAAGCCTTGAGACTCAAAATCCCGAGGTCTTTCCATGCTGTGACAGATGTCTGAGTAGAGAAGTCCTAGACCTATTTTGTTACTGTCAGAGAAATGCTATTTGCTCTGAGATGTCTAGCAGGTACCCCAAAAGTAGAGTTCTATGTGGGAGGAGTCAAAAAGATGTTTGAATGTTCTCTTGGAATCCCAGACTGTGTAGGAGATCTCTTACACAAATGGGAGATTCCTGACACTTTGCATGAGACTCTGCAAAGGTAAGCAAGTCATCTACATATGAAAGATGTGGATACGCTTTAGCCTAAAATTATTTATAAAAAGAGGTAGACATTTTGTGAAAACCTTTGGAGCAGTAGATAGCCAAAAAGTAAAGCAGAAAACTGATAATGTGATCCAGGCATACAAAATTTTAAGAAATGTCTTAAATCTAGATGCATAGGAATGGGATGATATGCATCTTTTAAATCTTAAGGTTACTAGAAAACTCAAAGGAGGAAGAAGGGGTAATAGGTTGTGAAATAAAAGCATTTCAGACTTGGGCACTATCACAAACTGATTTGGGAAAGAAAGATTCCGAATTGGTCACCGGGAGTTTTCTTTTTTCTTTGTCACTAAAACATTCTTAAGTAAAATCCTTCCCTGAACTGGGGGGAGGGGGAGGAATGACTTCTATTATCCCCTGAGAGCATATGATGCAAGAAGTGTCTGGTCTGGTGGATGAGGGGGAATGCCTTCAAAAGGAGGAATTTCTTCCTGCTGCCATCTGTATCCCAGCTGGATCACATTCAGCACCGGTTTGTCTGAAACAATCTGTTGCCAAAGAGAGAGATGGAGATTCAAACTTTGGGGCAAGATCTCTGCTATAGTCATTCTGATTTGTTTGACTGTCTTTGTTGGGGGGGTGTCAGTAGCATAGATAGAGTGGGGTGAGAGGAGCACCTACCCGAGTGCAGAGTGTTGGGGGTTGCAATCAGCTGTTCCCGATTTCTATTTAATACAATACTATATTTTAAAAGCCTGTATCACATTTGCATTCAGACCTGAGCACTGTAGCACTCTGTGTTTGGGCTAAACTGTAGCAACTCTTTTCTACATTGTAACAAACAGTTTGCCACAGTTTAAAAGTAAAAAAAAAAAGATTTTTTTCTTACTAAAACCTGAATTCCGTAGCATTCCGTACAGGCAGGGTATAAACTGTAGCAACTGCTTGCTTCATTTGTAGCAAGCAGTTGCTACAGTTTAAAAAGAAGAATTTTTTTGTTAACTGAAACATGAATGGTATAGTGTGTGCCATGCATGCAGGCAATGGGCTGTAGCAGCTGTTTGCTACATTTGTAGCAAGCAGTTTGTTACAGTTTAAAAAGAAGAAGAAGAATTTTTTTTAACTGAAACATGAGAGCTGTAGCACTCCATACAAGCAGAGTATAAACTATAGCAACTGTTTGCTACATTTGTAGTAAACAGTTTGCTACAGTTTAAAAGAAGGAAGTTTTTTTTTTTTTTACTTAAACATGTTGAAGGAGGGTTGGGGGCATGGCGCAGAAACAGGACCTAAATGGCTAGTGCAGGCAGGATGGGGGGGTGAGCATGTTGTCCATCTGGCCACCTGGTTGGTGGGTTAGTAGAAGGAACATCCATTTTTTTAATACTCTTCATTGGAAGAGCTGGAGGGATGCTTAGATCTAACTGCAACAAGCCAATCACTTATAATGTAGCAATCAGCTTATTAGTGAAATGCAGTTTGTTTTCTGCTCTTCACTTGAGGAGCTGAAGGGGCTGGGTGGTGGCTAGTAGCACTGACCCAATGTGCTGGTTGAACCATCTATGCTTTGCGGGGGGTCCTGTTTTCTTTTTGTAACCACCTTGCCATTGCTTTTTAAATGCTTGTTTATCAGAATTCTGCTAGACTGTTTACTTTATTTCTTGCCAAAATTACAAGAGGGAGCAGAAAATCCCTTGGAGAATTTAGAGAAGGAGGACTGAAATATTCTGTGAGATTCCTTGATTCAGCTTACCTCTGTCATCTCACTTTGTGATAATATCTGATGGCCAAAAAACTAAATTTCTATCCACTGGAGAAGTCACAGTTTCATTTTTGACATCTTCTGGGATATACTGGAAAACTATCTTTAAACCGTTTAAGTAGCAGTAACCCTGGAAGTAGTCACTACAGAGTCATAAACACATTTCAAACAATGAGTAATCACATGAGAAATAGAAGAAACTAAACTGCACAAAAGGAAACTGAAGCCAAATCATTCCTCATATGTTTACAATTAGTCAGGAAAAACTTTAAAATAGAACACTGACCATTTAGAATTCTAAAAATAAGCATTGCAAAAAAGTAATTTTTTTCCCAAACTTAACAAAAAACTTTACCATCCTTATCAGAAAGAGAATTATTAGAATTAACAAAATGCTTGTTAGGAAGTGGATTAACTAAAGATATAGCTGCTGGGTCAGGTCTGGTACTACTATATAAAAATTTGAAAAACTGAGAAACTTTTTTACATTCTGTCTGCTTTCTTAGGGACAGCAGGTTGGCTGTGAGGGAAACCATAGGATGTGAGGGAAACATATCCTCCAATACTGGCAGCACTGTGGATGATGGGTGAGGGTTCTAGAAATTTCAGTTTTAGTAAATTATAATATTTTCTAAGGGACTGAGAAACCTCAGTAATCTCCCAATGAAAACATTGGTTCATCCTGGAAACAGTCTCAGAGAAAGAGACTCCCTCACAGGGAGAATCGGATATCACACTTTCCTCAAAATCTGAATAAAAAACTGGATGAGAAAACACTGCATCTGCCCCTGTGCATTCCCCTTACTGATTCCACATACTGAACCTCTTTAGGGAAGGAGGAATCCCTCAGGAAGGATCAGGAGCCTCCACAAGACCCTGAGACAAGGCAAATAAATTACCCTTGTCTGGAGTCACTGAAACAAGTGACATTAAATGTTTATTTTTCTGTTTCTTTTGACAAGAAAGTTAGGTAAAGCAGACCCAGTACTGCTAGCAACAGCTACCCCAGTGATGGGCACAACATTCTAGCTGATCAGCTGCACAACCCCTGTCCCTTCTCCCATGACTGACAAGAGTGGCTCTCTCTTACCCACTAAGTGGTTCCCAAAGCCACAGAGGAAGGAGATAAACCCTAGTCCATGGTGGCTGTATGAACAACACTAGAGATATCCAAAGAAAAAAATAAGTGGTTTGAGGAATCAGTTATTTGGCCACAGGAGTCACCCACCAGTGGCTGAGGTGAACTACTACCCTCCTGTGCTGACAAAGGCCACTTAACAGTCTTTATCTTTTTCTGTGGATGGAAGAAGGTCTAACTGTGGGACTGGTAGTCTGTTGCATGTTGTGACAAAAGGAGTTACTGCCAGCACAACTAACAAGAATTTTATAAATAATTATGTCATTTGTGAATATAAAATTAATTTATGTAAGATGCTTGTGTTACAAAGGTATTAGAACTGTATGTCATGTGTATATCAACCTGCTCTGTACAGATATTTGTGTTGAAAAGGTATTTGTGAAGTGCTTGTGCTTAAAATGTATCCACAATGTGCCCTACTGGAAGAGAACAGAAATGTACATTCACTATTGTATCTGTTTAAATGTATCTGTTTTAACAGAGGAAACTGGATGGTTAACCCCAGTCCAGCAAACGTTAGGAAAATACCTGAAATTAAATTACTTTATAGGCTAGGCCATAAAGATGCCTCAATACAGCTGGAGACACAAAGTCTGTACTAGGAAGCTTTCTGTATTGTCTTCGAGGTGAAATAATTGCTGATTTGGAAGCATGTAAGAATGCAATTATTTTATGACTTCCAGCACCTGCCAAAGATCTGAGCAAAAGCCCTTGTATGAGTATTTTTACAGGTAGTTAGTAAATACTGCCAGCTTCAGCAATGGGGATTTTACCTGGGAGCTAGAAGTCAGATGACCAGAAATAACATCATTCTGCAAGCTGTCCCAGCAGTAATATTTTACATATTTTGTGAAGTCTCTGAGTGAGACAGAACATTCTGCATTCTGTCTTGGACCTGACATCTACAAGAACCATTCATCACACTTGCCTTGTTCTAGAAGTAAGTTACTAAGGAATAGTATAATTCTCTTAGATGCAGTCAGGAATATAGTAAAGCTTAGTTTAGATTTTGTTTTTCTTTATTTCAGTGAGCCTGTACTGCAATGTTATTTTAAATATTTCTGTAATTTTTGAACTCTGATGTCACTGTGAATATATATTTAGCATTGTCTTGTTCTTTTATTATTAAATGCATTTAAGCCTTTCATTGTGGCTGATCTGTGTAGAGATATTTAAGTTTTGAGAGTACTTGCATATTTATTTGGTGACACCATACCTCTCTATGCAAGAAATGGGGAGACAAAGGACCAAAAATAGAGACATATTTTAAATATTGCTCTTATAAACTTATAAAGTTGCTAGATAACAAGATTTAACACACATTTTCTGAATGATTTAAAATCTGAAACTGAAATGTATGCTATTATTTACTGAGTTCAGTACTCAGATCATCCCCAGTGATTTGCCAGAAAACCACACATTGTATGAGGAACAGATCAAAAATATGAGCCAAAAATCTGGACATGACCGTCTCAAACAACTCCAGCTTTACTCTGTAGCATATCGCCTACTCTGAAGTGATATCTGCCTAACATATAAAGCTTTGTCAAACCCAGAGCTGTTGGTCATGCTACACCTAAAGAAATCCCAATCCCTCTGAGCTACATGCTCTAGGGACCTAAACCTTGTCAACACAATAAACAGGACATGCTGGAGGGATAGACTCCTGTCCCAGAGACTTCCCATACTCTGGAACAAGCTACCCATCTATGTCAAACAAAGTTCCTCATTAGCACTCTTCAAGAAAAATCTTGATGAATGGATGAGAAATAGGAAATACACCCCAGGGATCACTTCTGTGGCTCTGCTTGATGGTGGCACAGGAAAATAACTTTCTTGGGTGGCGTAAGTCAGAAAATCTTGTTAGCTAGGCTTACTTAGGCCCTTGGGCCGATAGACTAGTACCTACCTATGAACCTATGAAATCTGGACAGTTGAGAAGTATGAGTGACACTGTGTGGACCACTCCTAATTGCCTTGCTCTTGATCAAACTACCATTTGTATTAGTATTAATATTACACAGTAAAATTGGACACCCTTTGTTAGTGGCCCGAAAGTAGCTGATAAGGAGTGACTGGTGGCAGTGGTAACGGTAACTACCTTATAGTCTGGGCAGAAGGGGGACATAGTTAGTAAACCTGTCCCAGCCTTTCCCAGGTGTGTACGTGTGTGTGTGTGTGTGTGTGTGTGTGTGTGTGTGTGTGTGTGTGTGTGTGTGTGTGTGTGTGTGTGTGTGTGTTAACCAAACCTCAAAGAGAGTGTGTGTCAGCTACTTGAGCAGGGACATGAAGCACTGGTTGGACAGAGAGGGTGCTGGAGCTTTTGGCTTGGTCACTCAGCTGAGATCTCAACTCTATAGCTGTGCCAGTGGGAAGTCTTACTGGGGATCTGATGAAAGAGGGAAAAACAGCCCTGGACTGACTGTGGTCTCTGTGTGCTCCTAAGGGAAATTGCACTTAATGCAGAAAGCTGCATCTGGAAATACTGTGTGTGTACCTGTTATCCTCCCAGTGAACATCCCCCTACAGGTGTCAGTGGTGAAGATTGAGGCTCCTTGATTACTGGTCAGCAGTGGTGGGTCATCACACATGGTCAAGCCAAAATCGTGCTTGTTTCCCAGGAAAGCTTTACATCAACAGTCAGTAAAACAGGAAAATATAACAAAAAATAACCCCCCCCAAAAAAAGGATGTTAAGACACTTTCCCCAGCCCCAAAAAATGAAATAAGCAGTTTCTCCCTAGAAAACGTAGTTTTAAACAACCACAGAAGTGAAGGAGTGTGCTCACATTTAAAAGTACATAAAAGTTATGAGATGGTCAAGGAAAATCCTTTTTCCTATCTTAAAAGTATTTTTCTTCTCACATAATGTTAGTTTAAATAAGTTAAAATGTAACATGGAAGGTCTTTCCTTGATGGGAACTTATCTGCCCAGTAATGGAGCAGCATTAGTTGACTGCCTATTCTCAAAACCCAAAGTAGGGCAGTCTTTTCATTGGCAGGAAAACTCTGGAGGGCTTGTTGTTCAAACCTGTGTTTGTATTCATTTCAGCTTGAGCTCATCAATGATTTGTTCAAGTGGAAGGTGCCCTTAAGCTTTGTAAGATAGCCGGTTATTATATCCTATGCAGGATGTAACCTATACAGCTTAGGCTACAGCAGCAGTGATCAATATGAAGCACATTTTAGTAAATATAGTCTTTAAGACAGAAGGCAGAGAGGGATGATAGTAACAGTTCAAAAGAAAAAAACCCAAAAAGAAATGTATGTCAAGTGGAAGATATAGTCTGATATGATCCAAGATGGAATGTTCTGGAAAGTTAGACAGAAATATTTTTTTTCATATTTGTCACAGAGTATAATTTGGGCAACATTTTTAAAGAGGTTTTTCTATCAAATAATGTGACAGAATTGAAAGCTACATTTACACACATAAGGAAACTCTTACTTGGGGTGGAATAAATAAGATGTTGGTTAAACAAGTGATCTGACAGGTCGTGAAGTGAACAGACTAGGTGGACCAAGCAGTTCTTAATCTTCTTTCAGAATACATGATTTTGTGCTACACAGGATATGTACATGCCCTCTGTCCTCATTTCCTTGAGCAAATGACATTGATAAAAAAAGATGAGAGCCTTCAGATATATGACTTAAACATGACATTTCTTCTTATATAACTCCTCCACATCTGTTTTTGATCTCAGAACTGCCTGATTCTTTGTCAATCAAAACTGTTCCCAATAGCTGACTCTAACCTTCAATGTTAAAAGGATTATAACTCACTCTGTGCCTCTCAGCTTACCTGCATGGATATAAGATCCCCAAGTACATTCCTCTGTTATTTTGTTACTCCTTCTGAAGTCATATATTTACATGGGCAGATTCCTTCAAGTATCACATAATGGTGTCTGATGCTTCCTTTTATTTTCATTTATGACATTATACTATATTCTGTAAAAACAGCAACGTTTAAAATTAGGATGACTTAAAAGATAAATCAACTCATAACTCTGTGAATGCGACACCGGCATCATCAAGAGAGTTCAGCAGAGCAGTAATATACAGTAACTGTCCTTCACACTCTTTGATATACGTTAGTACATTCAGCAGTAGCCCACTCCAGGAACCCTGCAATTCACACATACCAATAAGCTTACAGCAGTACCTTAGGGAACATTTTCTAACAAGCTTCCTTTCTATTGTTCATGTCACATTCTCTGTGTGGATGTAATACATAATAATACATTATTCTTCTGTATTAGGTTTGTAATAACTTTGTTTTTAAACTGTAACAATAATAGGTAATTGTGGACACTTTTATGCCTGGACCTCATGGACCTCAGTTGAAATGGGATATTATCCTTGTCGGACTTTCCAGGTAAATAAATATCAAATAAATAACTGCCTTCTCCTACATAGCATTTCAGTTCTTGAACTCCCCAGCAAATGTTACAGACCTCACAATGTTTTTATTTCTTCATTAAAAAGTATCTGATATATTTCATTCTAATGGTTTTAACCATTTCTATTACATGCTACCTGCACGGTTTTGTTATATAGAAGACAGTCCGTGATAAAACTATGTTTGTATACCTAAATACTTTTTTTTACAATTTGCAGATCCATACAGAATGATTTTGAGCAGATCACTTCAGAAAATACTAAAGAAGCTCGGACACCACCCTGAAAAAAAGATTGAGATGAGTGCTGTGATAGGTCACCTTTCTCCAGTATGTTGTAGACTAAAAGTAGTGGCCAAAATATCAGTTTGGGGCATCAAAAGTAACAGAGATGGTTAGAGAGGTGGCTTTACACTTACAACAGTCATTTATTACTGAACAATGTTAGCTATTTATTTTACTTTGATGTCCAAACTATCTACTACTGTGCATTTAGAGAAGGTGTCAGAGGAGAAAAGTTCCACTAAACTGACCAAAGCATAATGGGGTCTATGTTTTCACATTGAATATATATTACAGCGAACGCCTTATAAGTGAACATAAAACAACAAAACTTTTTAGAAATGATAACATGTAACATCGTAAAACCATTCATCAAATGGCCATAGTTGGCAAATGTAATAGATTTAGGGTCATAGATTAGTGCAAGACTAACTGCCCTTGTGGGCCATTTTAAGCCTAACCAATTACCCATTGTGAGAAACAAACCTTGCACCTTATATTTGGAAAGTCAATACCGTAACCATTATGCCAACCTCCCATCAAGGTGGGGGCTTTGATCCCTACACCTCCCCATAACTACATATGTCAACTCCGAGATCACACACCAGTGGAGAATAAGGCAAAAATATAAAAAGGCTTCCTTCACTTACTTTATGCATTGCAGTACTTCCTGGTTGTTGGCCAACTATGGCCTTTTGATGAATTATTTTATGATGATAAGCATTTTTGGTACTTTAAAGTTTCACTGTTTCATGTTTGATTATAAGGCATTTGCTGTAATCTGTATCCAATGAGTTAACATAGAACATAGACCCAAACATAACATAACATTGCCCCTTACATCCCCCACCCCCTAACTATATACACCAACTCTGTGATTGCACTTCACTGGGGAATATGGCAAATTTATAAAAAGGCTTCCTTCACTTACCTTATGCATCATGGTACTTCCTGGTTGTTGGTCAGCTATGGCCATTTGATTCATTATTTTATGATATTAAATATTTTTGGTACTTTAAAGTTTTGCTGTTTCATGTTTGATTATAAGGTCTTCGCTGTAATCTGTATTCGATGTCTGAACATGGACCCAAGCATAACATATTATATGACCATATAACTATATAATATTCTTACAGAACAGATATTACTAGAACATTGACATCTAATTAATCATATCTTAAAAAAAACAATATAAATCATATTGAATCATGAAACCATTGACATCACTACTAGTTTACGTGTTCCACAACTGGATGTTAAGCAGTTCACCTCACAAGACAAAGATCAAGTATGGGAGAGATTTGGTGAGTCCACAGAGAATGACTTTCTAATAGCCTCAGAGAGGTTCATGTCAAATTGTCTCATGACTCTGGAGGAACAAAAGACAATACACTGCTGAAATATTATCAACAAGGGTGGATAAATATTTACCTTGACTTGACACATTGTTAGGAGGGGGAAAAAAATAAGGAACTCACAAACCTGATGGACTTGCCTTGCTCTGAGGAGATTATGCCAGAACCAACTTGTGGGATTGGATCAGTTTCTGTAGATGGGGTTACTGCAGTGATTTAACAGTTCTGCTGTAACAAGGCTGTGCTATTGTTGAAGGTGCTGAATATTACTGGGGTGCTGTAATAAATGTAGCTTTTCAATGTTGCATTAAAGGCAAGGACAATACCTTTGAGTTGAAAAATTGAGGTGATAGTACCCATTTGCAAAACTGGGGCAGGAAGATGTTATCCAGTTATAATGGGAACATAGTCTTCACCCTTTCTGGAACAGTCTACACCAGGGTGCTGGAGTAGAATCTTTAGTCAATAGTTAAACCTGTGATTCAGAAAGAGTGCAGATCCTTTCTTGGCCATGGAATGATGGATGAACACTTTGTCATTGCACAGCTATTGAAAATCTCATGGTGGCTGAGAATGTGACATAAATGGATATTTACCTAAATGCTTCCCAGACAACCTGGAATCAAATAATTCCATTCCTGAAGGAGCTGACCTAAGGGTGGAGATGAGTAAGGTGGTAGTGTCTCTCACCTCTCTCTGGGTAGGTGGGGGGAGAATGTGAGTTCCAGATGGATCATGTTTCATTAATGTTTTCACACAGGAGACCAAAGGACCTAGCAGATGTAGCTACTCTGAGGGGATCAAGACTGTCTTCATACTTATGTCACTCAGTGAGAGACCCTTGTTATGCCCATTGCATACCCAACCTTCCAGTACTAATGGACATTCATGGAGAACTGTAGGACATAAAGAAATAACTCCTCTGATGGCTGCCTGGATGACAGTCCCACCAAACTATTCTCTGTTTTGGGAGCACCAATATTGGCAAGTGTATAAATGGTTGACTGGCAATAGAGGAGAAAACGATCATACAAAAAAGATAAATGATTGGGTAATGGACATTTGACAGTACTGCCTACATATGCTTTATGGACTTGGAAAAGACATAGGGCATAATACCCTGGAATGTCTTGTGTTGTGCAATACAGTATTATGTGGTCCAAGCTGTGACGCTGCATGTTATTTTTTTCATGTATTTATGACATGAGAGTTATGTTTGTCTTATAAGGTATGCTTTTTTTCCTCTCTTAATTGTAATTTTCATGTGCAAGATGTCACTCTAAGGTCAAGAGGTACCCACTGTGGGATCGTGACAGTTATATTTGGTTGTTTGCAGGTTATGTTCTGTTTTTGAGCCTCATGTGACTGTGATCACCAGCATGCACTGGGGCACTGAGGAAATAAGTTGCCAAGTGTAAAACTGCACAGATGTAAGCTGAAACCTCTGAATCATAGACTGCTGGTTTTACTCTACAAGTGACGGAGGAACAGCTACCTTAAGTGGAGAGGTTTAAGTATGTTAGAGTCTTTTTCATGAGAGGATGTAGTAGGGATTATAAAACGAATGGTGATTCAGTGCAGCAGTAATAGAAGAGCAGGTACTTTAGTGGAATTTGGTGGTGAAGAGCAGTAAAGGGCTAATCTGTGATATAAAGTTGTTAATTTATTGCTCAATGTATGTTCCTGTCCAAACCACTGGTAATGGGCTTCAGGGAGTGACTGAAGGGAAAAGATAATGGATACAAGTGGCACAAATAAGGTTCCTTCACTATGTTGCTGTATTCCCAGTCCATGACAGAGTAGGTAGATATCCACCTGGATCCTGAATAGATCTACTGCTCTTCTTGGTTGAAAGAAGCTGAATGACTTAGTATTGGCATATTTTAAGCTTCCCTTAGTTACTTTCCTTGAAAAGTGTATAAGACATGCCTCACTGGTAGGAAGCCTTGAGTTATTAACAGAATATGATGGAGACAGCAAGATTATATCCCTTAACATTTCTAAGAATGCCTGGGGATTCCACAAGATAAGTTGAATACTGCTCTGTGAGATAGAGATATCTAGACTACCCTGCTCAAACTGATACCATTGTGAACATGGGGAAAAAGGCTTAGAAGATGGATTGATGTATAGGTGGATGGATGGATGGATGGATGGATGGATGGATGGATGGATGGATGGATGGATGGATGGATGGATGGGTACGTAGCATAGAAGTGCTTTTTAAGACGGTAGTAAAGAAATATTAACACTCTTGATGAATTTTCAGTCTCCATGCGGTGTGTATTCAGGGTGAACTTTCTGGAAGATATTTTTCAAGATACTATGTTTAAAATAGGAATATATCTGCATTATTTTTTTGTTTTTATTTCCTTTGTATATGGTGAATACTACTGCAGTAAATGTGACTGTGGTGAGCACTGTTGCTTCATCTGCACATGTTTAAATGAGTTTGTAGAACATGATTGTACTTCTAGAGTGATAATGAGTTTGTAAGAGGTTGGAAACATTTTTATAAATTTGTGTTTTGCTGGTATGATTAACAAAATATCTTGCATTCATATGCACTTGGAGATGTGCACATTTATTATAACAATGGACATTGATAAAAGATGTCATATAAACATCTGCCTGAGATGAAATATAGATGTTTTTGTTTATATCACCATCCTGCCCATCTCATCAAACATTTATAATCAGTCTGAATGTGAGTGTCCTAAGAAAGGTCAATGCATAGCATGATGATGGTAAACTGGATGAGTTAAACTCATCCAAGAACACACCTGTCAAAACAATGCATGACAACATGAAAGGAAAAGTTTTTGTAGAGAAAAACTCTTATAAGCACATGTATAGAGCTTGCCCCACCACACATTTTGAAGTATTTTAGCACCACTGATGCACAACCATTGGCAATGCAGAAACCCTGCAAGGATGACCAAACTTACTTCCATGATTGCTGTCTTACAGTAAAGTGCATAAATTCCAAAGCATTTGTACAGCGCATGATTCAGAGCATTGCAGCTAGGGAACCAAATTCCAGGAGATGTAATTTGTTGAATAGTAGGTCCTTTTCTTATCTTACCCACATCCTCAAACATTTATCACCAGATTATCCACATTGTCAATTAAGGAAACTCTACCACAATTAAGAAAGCTAAATTACTTACCCCTGGATTCTACAAGCCCTGCACGGTGTGCAGGACTAGTGCAGGAGCTTCAGCAGGCAATATGTCTGCTGTACAATCCAGGAATAACCTGTAGGGGCATGCATGAGCGCTCCTGCACTAGTCCTGCACTGACTCAGCCCCTGTATGCAAATTACTGGCTAATGACACCCAGCAAAAATGCACACACACACGAGCAAGAACTCCATAATGAGGAACACGCACAGACCAGAATTATAATAGAGCATGTGTTTGAGATGCTCAAGTCATGGTTCCAGGGCCTGGGCACATCACCAGCTACACTTACCCAAATTGTCATCATATGTGCCATGCTACACAATATGATCCTGTGGAAACAGCTGCAGCAGGAACAGCATGGGGCAGGGCCACACAGCCCCTCACCATTGCCAAGGTCTGCACAGAGTGACTTGGAGGAGAAACAACCTGAGCCTGCCCCAGTAGGCAGAAGGAGGCATGCCCATTATGCCCTGGCCTTGGCAAAGAGGCAATGCATAGCACATACACTGACACAGGAGGGACCCAGGAAATGACACCTCTCTCTGCCTCGCACATACAGTAAAAGGGATGCCAAACATGACACTACCTGTGCTCAACCATGTGTAGGGGGTGTACTATGTGCATCCAACATAGGCAGCCCTGCAGCGCCACCCTCAATACTGAGACACCCACAAGTAAAGTCACTCAACCTACCAATTGCTGAATGGAGTAGAATGTGTTGTTATCTGTATCTATGGTATGGATGTGAGCCTCTAAGGGAATCGGGTGGCTGAATGGTATGCCAGCAGATAGAAGACACCTATAGTGGCACCATGAGATCCGTAACAAATACTGGTGTCACCACAGTAGCCAGTGCTACAAAGGGTGACAAAACCCACTGCAGGAAATGTGCTGGGCCACGTGTGTCCATATGACTTACACATGCCAGTCAGGGAGGTTCACATACCCAACAACAGTCTCAGCCGGCAGGACAGGTGAAGACAAACACAAACAAAGGCTGTGCTATGGCCTCTGAATGATGCCTATGGGTAACCTCCCCCCAGGCCTACACAGACAGACTACAGCAGGTCAGGCAGTGGGATGTTAGTTCTGAAGGGTAGGAAGTCAGAAACTAATATGTAGGTCAATCAAACCTAAGACCTGTAGTACACTGATATGCCTCTAGTCAGAATGATAGGTTAGAATACAGAATGAAATGGAGTACCTGACATACCAGTACAGTCATAGCAAATGTGTACAAGTGTCAGGTGTGCCCCCCCCATCCTATGTAGAAATGTAGAAACAGTCAGGTGTGCCTCCCAATCCTGTGTAGAAATGTAGTAACAGTCAGGTGTGTCCCACAATCCTGTGTAGAAATATAGAAACAGTCAGGTGTGCCCCCCAATCCTGTGTAGAATTGTAGAAACAGTCAGGTGTGCCCCCCCAATCCTGTGAAGAAATGTAGAAATAGTCAGGTGTGCCCCCCAATCCTGTGTAGAAATGTAGAAACATTCAGGTGTGCCCCCCCAATCCTGTGAAGAAATGTAGAAATAGTCAGGTGTGCCCCCCCATCCTGTGTAGAAATTTAGTAACAGTCAGGTGTGCCTCCTCCCAACCACTGTGTAGAAATGTAGAAACAGACAGGTGTGCCCCCTCCCCCAAACCTGTGTAGAAATGTAGTAACAGTCAGGTGTGCCCCCCCTCCCCCAATCCTGTGTAGGAATGTAGAAACAGTCAGGTGTGCTCCCCCCAACCCAACTTAGAAATGTAGTAACAGTCAGGTGTGCCCCCCAACCTATTTAGAAATGTAGTAATGGTCTGGTGTGCCCCCCCACAACCTTATGTAGAAATGTAGTAACATGTATGTGTAGGTATAATAACAGTGGAGCACAGATGCCCAGAGGTAGCCAAGGTAGTAGGATAGGTTATAGCACTTGCACAATATGCCGGTATGTGTGTGTTGGGTTGGTGTGTGTTTCATATTGTGTGAGAGTGGTCAGTACGTATGCATGTTGAGGTAAGACCTGGTGGCCATTGCCCACTACTGCTGATGACAGGGACAAGTCCTCACAACTGCAGTGGCAAAGACAATTCCCACCAGTATAACACATGCTAGCATTAAGCCATTGTAAATATATGGTGGTAATATGTGTCACCATCTGAAAGACTGACATGGCATGGCTGTTGGGCTAGATATACAAGCAGTACACAAGGGAAAGTACCCCAGACATACAGTATATATTGTGTCACTGTGAAATGGAGACACCCTTAGAATTGTACATACAGGTATGCATCACATTATCTGGTCCTGTAGTAGGGGATACCGGTGTTGTCTGCCCGAACATGTGCAGATCACAAAGGAGGTAGGACTGATGTATTGGGAAACAGCTGATGTACCTGCACATACCTGCATAACTGGAATGCCCCATGCATATCTGTGTGTCAGATGTAAGTAGTGTCCATAGCACACATGCACCCAGCTCACGCAAACACCACCCACAGGTACCTCTCTGGTCATATCCCTGCTTTGGGGAATGGGTACAATATGACCCCACCTGTATATGGCAATAGCGAAGGAATGAAGCATGCAGTGCAGGTGTCCCATGCAGGTGTGTCCCTAGCCATAGGTAGCACCCTGCCAGCATCCACACCACCTGATCAAGACTGATAGAAGGTATTGGCATGAACACCTAGCACACCTACCCTGTCACCCCAGGGGAATATACTGTATGGTGGTCTGAGACTGTAGGACTGACAGAATGCAAAGGCTTGCCACATCTGGCCCGCAGTACCACCTATTGTCCCACTGGCCTCTGCCAAAGGCCTGTGTCTCACACATACTGCCAATGCAAGTTATGTAATGGACACCCAAATGACAACATAACACACTCCACATAAGCCATATTCAAGGCCATGTGGACAAACCACAGTAACATGTACACCATGTCCCACTGCATGAACTGTGGACCAACACTAACACACAGCTGTGATGGGGTGATAACCTTAGGGAAAGTATCAGAGAATGTATGCATGAAGTATGGAAGAGGATAGAATAACAGAGGGGGGCGGGAGCATGGACAGGATGGAATGTGCAAGGTCTGACACAAAGCTGTGTGCACACCATCCCTACCGGCAAACATATAAATTGGTGGCTACATATCTACACATACACCACAATAGGGGTAATGTCCTGACTCATGGCCCCTGTCTCTGGGTAACCTGTGGGAATCTGTACAGCTGTGAGGTATAGCCTCAGTAAGATAAGGCCATACTGTAATGTCGATGGATGCGCATGTATGGGATCCTCTGCTAGCACTGTACCAAGGTGCTGAGCCAGATACACAGACCCAGCAGCAAGTGTCTGCAGCTCCCCTCCAGAATGGCATAACTTAGCATGAATATGTAGGTGTCTGCCCACAATACCAGAGACAGCTGCAGTCACCCTTGTCCCCCAAGACATCACTGTCAGCAAGAATGTCCACCTGACAGTACATGAGGACAGAAAACATCACAGTGTATAACAGTACACGTCTGAATATCTCTGCTAACAGCAGTACCATGCAGCTGAAGCAGCACAGACACAATCACCTACAGTACACATTATCCCCTGCACAGTTTGTCCCCATATTGCCAAATGATTGACGGTTACCCTGCAGAAACAGTTTGCTATCTGTAGGTGTACAACACAAAGGTCTGCACTGGAGTACAAACTAACTGGAATTGATCCACACATTCAATACAGAAGAGCATACTGGGCATGCTTGCACACTTAGAGAAATGAAGGCAATGTCAGACAACAACATACTGAAAGGTCATACTGGGCATGCTCACACACTTAAACAAATGAAGCCCATGTCTGCAAGCGACAGTGGACCATACATATCTGGCAGTTGCAGAAGTTAGTGCATACACTCCTCAGTATGCAACAATCATGCTTTGCACACACAGTGGATAGGAATACAGACATATATCCAAGGACAACACACTATAATAAGCCAAAATTAGATGTACATAGATGTGTGGAATAGAGTGGCTGTGACAAAGAACCATCCATTATGAGGCCTGTCCCACCCAGCACACAGCCAAATAGCTACAACCACATGAGGTGCGAATGTCACTCACTGTAGACATTAGCCACCAGTATCCATCAGCATTACGGACTATGTGGTGCAAGTGCTAGCTGTGCAACATGACTGTACAAGGAAGTAGTCATCTAGCAGCTGTATACACATACTTGTGGAATATAACCCTGCGTGTGCCAGCATGTGGTGTGTCAACCCCTAAATGAATAGGTTATGGCCCATGAACACACACACTGCCCTCCACATAGCCCTACTATGACAAGCCTGCTGAGGTCATCCACTTTGAATTACATCTTTGGGAAAGGTATAGCTCAATAATCTCCATGGTGCATCCTATAACTGCATACTGCTGTAGTGTGATAAACTAGTTAGGTAGGAATTCTAATCCCAAGCATAGCAACTGTGTGTGTGTGTGTGTGTGTGTGTGTGTGTGTGTGTGTATGTCTCTGTATGCATAGAGTGCAATGCTTTTTAGGCTAGTCACAATCACTACAATTCAAATACCCTACTTTGGCAAGGCTGCTGATGTCATTCACTGTGAAATACACCTTTGGGAAAGGTGTGGCCCTTTAATCTCCATGGTGTGCCCTATTACTGTGTACTGCTGTAGTGTAATAAACTAGTGAGATAGGAGTTCTAATCCCAGTCATGGCAGTGTGTTTGCACATATGCGTGTGTGTGTCCGGGTCTGTGTAGAGATAAATGCCTTTCTAGGGTAGTCACACTCACTACAATTCAAATGCCCTACTTTGGTAAGGCTGCTGATGTCATTCACTGTGAAATACACCTTTGGGAAAACTACACCCAGTAATCATCATGATGCATCCTATAACTACATACTGCTGGTGTGTGATAAACTAGTTAAGTAAGAGTTTTAATCCCAGACATGGCAACTGTGTGCATGTGTGTGTGTCCCTGTCTGTGTATAAAGCAATGCCTTTTTAGGCTAGTCACACTCACTACAATTCAAATGCCCTACTTTGGCAAGGCTGCTGATGTCATTCACTGTGAAATACATCTTTGGGAAAGGTGTAGCTCAGTCATTTCCGTGGTGTGTCCCACAACTGTGTACTGCTGTAGTGTGATAAACTATTTAGGCAGGAGGTCTTATCCCAGACATGGCAACTGTGTGCATATGCGTGTGTGTGTCCCTGTCTGTGTAAAGAGCAATGCTTTTTAGGCTAGTCACACTCACTACACTTCAAATGCCCTACCTTGGCAAGGCTGCTGATGTCATTCACTGTGAAATACAGCTTTGGGAAAGGTGTAGCCCAGTAATCTCCTTGGTGTGTCCCATAACTGCGTACTGCTGTAGTGTAATAAACTAGTTAGGTAGAAGCTCTAATCCCAAACATGGCAACTGTGTGTGCATCACTGTCTGTGTAGAGAGCAATGCTTTATAGGCTTCTCACGCTCACTAAAAAATCAAATGTCCTACTTTGTCAAGCCTGCTGATGTCACTCACTGTGAAACACACCTTTGGGAAAGATGCAGCCAAGTAATCTCCATGATGCATCCCATAACTGCATACTGATGTAGTGTAATAAACTAATTAAGTAAGATTTCTAACCTGAGATATGGCAACTGTGTGCGTTTGCGTGTTTGTATGTGTCTCTGTCTGTGTAGAGAGCAATGCTTTTTAGGCTACTCA